>NC_060270.1:61811593-62050260 GCF_021613505.1 Equus quagga
CTTGAGGAAGATTGTCCCTGAGCTAACATCTGTGCCAATCTTCCTCTATTTTGTATGTGGGATGCCACCACAGCATGGCTTGATGAGTGGTGTGTAGGTCCACACCTGGCATCCAAACCAGTGAACCCCTAGGCACTGAAGTGGAGCACGTAAACTTAACTGCCACACCACAGGGCTGGCCCCTGGAATCCTCTCTTTTAAGGGGACGTTTAAGGTGGACATATCTGAAACAAACCTTCCCCAGAATGGCCATCACAGTTCCAAATTATTTCGAAAGTTCACCCATTTCCATTTGCTTCATTTTAAAGCCCTTATTTTCTGACCACACACGCAAATAAACTAATTTGTGTCTTTCAAATGAGCCTCACTGGGGCCAAGCAAGTTTTAAATTATCCTTGGGTAATACGGGTCCATCGAAGTAAAAATTTACAAGAAGAGAGACCGTATTCTTTAAACAAAAAACCAGCTGGGGTTCTCGAAGCAGGCTGAAGAGCTACAGTTGTTCCAGAACAACTGTTTCCAATAATTTACAAAGGGCTGTTCTCAGATGAGAAGGCAGGAGGGCGTATGTTCTGGGTCGGGTATGTGCTGTGTGTGAGGACACTTCCCAGAGTGCCACCAATGGGCCGTTGGTCTCTCTATTTTACGTGTCTCGGAGATTCCTGAGTACTAAGTTGTGTCAGGGTGCTCAAGATTTTAGGATGACTAATCCTGTATGTGTCCCTTCAGGACCAGCTTATGAAGCTCCTTGCGACCCAGGCGCGGGGTATGTTCTTCTGCTGGGAGAGGCTTCGAGACTGCTGCATGGCACGGACAGAGTCCTGGCACTTCCGCTAGGTTTCTAGTCACCTAGTAGCAACCCATAAAGGGTCAGGAGGAGTGATATCTCATCTTTGGAGTCAGAGTACCCTCATATGGATAACAGGAGGAACTGAGAGGTCTGCACTGGTTATCAAGAACACCTGAATTTCAAATTGTAAGAGAATGTGGCCACTTGAATAAAATGAAAAACTACTACAGCTACAATCACACTCACCAAGAAAGGTCTTAAACCCAAACCCTCTGCCTAGTTAAGACGAGGACAGAATCCTCCTCTCAAAGGAGTGTGGCTAGAAAAGAAATCCTTAACCCTGAAACCCCCACACAGCTAAGATGACGATGGAGTCCTCCCCCCCAAGGGAGTGAGGACAGAGCCGCTTAGTCCTCCCAAATAAAATCTGGTCCGAACACGGGCGGAAAGCACGAGCTTTGGGTCCAAGAGAACTTACTGCCAGAACTCTGAGGCTTGCTGGCAGAAACACTGAGGAACAAGAGTTTCCTCGTGTCCAGGGAGGTGCCAGGGGTCAGGGTCAGGGGTCAGCTGCTCTAGATCCTGCCAACTGTGCCAAGAAATGCTGACTGAGGAAAAATCACTCAATTTGAACATCAGGTATTTATTTGTGCACTTAGAATTGCAATTCGGGAGACAGAGATTCAGGCAAAAACCCAAAATGTGCTCCACGGAAGACAAAGGCGCAAGGGTTTATAAAAGCAAAGGGAGATAAATTACACAGGTTGTTCTGTAAAAGTTGTAGTTGCTGCTGTGAACAACTGTTACTTTTTGGCCGTCCGTGACTTGTTGCTAAGTCCGTCTCTAAGGCAGAAAGTGCTTCTCTATGGGAGTAAGCACATTTCTTGTCAAGATGGCGACAGCGAAGCGCAGTTCAGAAGTTTCATTCCATCTGGGTAGAGACGTGGCGCGTGGGCGTAGCCCCACTTCCACAGTGGCCGCCCGGCTCCGTTTTAGACGCCTTGACGTATGTTATACTCCGTTTTGTTACTGCTGTGCACAGAGGCTGCACGGAAGAGGTGCTCCTGGATACTTCCACTTTCTAGACAGAAAAATCCAACAGATCAGACTTCACAAGTTAAGACTGCTGCCTGTGATGAGCTTTCCATCCAAACCAGAGATGTTACACTTGATGGGTGTCAAATGTTGCCCAAGTGCTCCACGCCTTGAAAATCTCTCTCCCAAAGCTGAGACACCAGCCTGTTTCTGAAGGATCAGGGTCACCACTTGTGTCTCTGAGAAACTGGCCGGTCAGCCCTGAATTGAGATTAGGCTGATGAATTAAAAGTGTAACAGACAAACTATTATCATCTTAAGGTTGATTTTTTGGAGACCTCTCCCCTTAAGCGGGTCAGTGAAAATTGCCTACTAGATACTTGTTCAGGAATTGGTGCCACCCATCTCCGGCCTCAGCAGATCCTGGGTAAAGCAGTAATTAAGCTCACGGATGCCTCAACTTCCATATCTTCCAAAGAGGCTCTCTGTGAGGGTAATTCACGAAGCAACAGCCAATGTCCTCCCTGCCCTAAACGCTTAAATTATGCTCTCCATCAGGACCTCGACATGAATATCTCCTAAAAGCTACCAAAACAGCGCACTTCGACTGGAGAAAGAAAAGGGCAGCTTCTGAAAGTTTCTCAGATATCAAGCCAGTTCCCATAAACAGTTTAGAAAAAGAAGCAGTTTCCTGGGCCTGGACTAGGCATGATGCTCTGGAAAGATCCCCAGGCGTGCAGACAGCAGAAGGAATCAGCTGCGGAGAGAGGCACTGGTGGGGAAGGGGCGCGAGTCAGGACCTGAATTGGAGCCAAAGCGAGTCGCCAGTGGCAGGCCGGCGGCTGCAAGTCGCAGCCTCCGCTCCCTCCTAACTCCCTGCCCCGGCTCACCTCCCCCGGGCGGGGCGGGCGGGGCAAGCGGCGGCTGCGAGCAGACGCCGCCCCGCAGCTGGGTCACCTCGGGGCCGGGAGGCAGAGACCGCTGCTCCCACAGCGCACCGGCCGGGCCGCCACCCCACAGGCTGGGCGCTTCTTCCCCAGCCTGTCCCGCCCGCGGAGACCCAAGGGCGTTGGACGCGCCCTGTGAACGTGATAGTGCCGCTCCACTGGGTGCAGCTGGCGGGACTTGTCACAGCCAAGTTGGACTTCTTGCAGGCCAGGGAGTGGGCCGGTGCCCCGCGGACCGCGCAGGACGGCCCTCCACTAGCTCCGGGCCCGCTCCCTCTCCCCCTGCCCCCCCCTCGCCATCCCCCCCTCTTCTCCCCCCCCTCTCCCCATCCCCTCTCCCCCGCCCCCCCTTCTCTCTCCCCCACCCTCCCGCCCCCTTCTCCGCCCCCTCCCTCTGTCCCCCCTCCGCCCTCTGCCCCTGCCCAGCCCCACGCCACTCCCGAACATGTTGAGGTCACTAGCAGGTCTGGTGGTTGCTTAGGCTTTTTAGGAACACATGCATACACTCCTCGTTGGGTGTCTGAGACAGTAAATTCACTGCCTAAAATGGAAATACCTGAGAACCTGGAACCTGCCTTTTGAAAGCCAGCTTCCCACCCCCCCCATCCCCTCTATCCCTCTGGGCCGCCTTGATCCTTCCCCCTGGATCCTTGGCATTCTGAGCGCCTCCTGGACCCTCAGGCTGCCTGATCGGACCGGCAGGTCTCTTAGAGTGACTGTTCTTGCCGTGCTGTAGAAAGGAGAAAAACAGCACAGCGGAAAGGCTTGAATCCTGCGTTATACAGATGGAAACTCCGCTGCCCAGGTAAGTGACTCCCTAGGCCGCTTCAGGAAACCACACCCAGGCCGGGTGTCTGGCTGGTTCACAGAACTTTCTGATCCTGGTGTGGACCTCTGGCCTTAATTAACACAGGCCAACAGGACAGAAGTTCTCTTGGGCCCTTGCCAAAACGGTGGAAAAGTTTGTGCAGGAAGGCAATACACAATGTCTGTGCTACAATAGGCTTTCTTTAGAACCACTTATCATATCCCTTTTAAAAGATCCTTTCAGAACCACTTTTACTAATTTGTTTCTGCTGCTGATTACACCAATGGTTCTAATTCTCCTAAGTCGTTTTTCTGTTTAGTTTTTCTGATTAACTCTAAGTACAACATTACATGCTTCTCAAACTGGACTGTGCACAGCCCCAATTCTGTGCAGCGCAGATGCAAAACAGCAGAACATCTGTGGTACATCTTTCTAGAACATCAATTTTACTACAAGATTTGGAAGTAGCAAAATTAGTTTCCAAAGTAAGTAAAAATTTACGAATAAAACAAGGCTGGAAAGTCATTTGCCGTTAGTTACTCGGTAATCTGTGCCTGAAATCTCAGACTTTCTCCCAGAAAAACCTTTATAGAGAACTTATTTCCCGTTATTTTAAATAGGAAAGATTATAAAGCACACAAGCAAGTGACAAATAGAAATGGCAAGCAATAGGATATATTGGAGTCTATGAGGAAGCCATTTGGTGTAAACCTAATTCGGCCTGACTTTGTTTTTTTTTTTCAAAAGGGCCTGACTGTGGCCATTGAGCACGCATTGTATATCTGCTTAGACATTTCCTGTGGCCAAAACAAATGGCCTTAAGATAAGGGTGCAACTTCCCCCCATATTGGCATTTCCTTAAGGATAAGCATCTTTCCTTAGGTGCTGTGCTCACCTTTGACCACCCAGCTCACCTGTGACCACCCAGCTGGAGACAACAGACTGTCACCCTGCTGTGTTCACCAAGACAGCAGACCTACCTGCTGTGTCCATCAATCCGCAGTCTCGCGACTATTGTAAAAGGACATTTCAATCATATGTGAACCATCCTCTTTGGGGGTATATAACCACTCTGTACACCCTACTTCGGTGCTCTTTCTGCCTTCGGGAAGAAGGGCCCTGGGCCATGGTCCTCAGATTTCAGCTCAGAATAAACTCTCCCAAATTTTCATTTATAGATTGGTTATGGATTATTTTTGTCGACACAAGTCAATTGAAAAACGCTATCAATTTCCTAAGTCACAATCAGGCACCTCGATAGAAGTTACAAATTTCATGTTAGGATGTTAAATGCTTAAAACCTTGCTCTTGGTCACCTCACATGTCATATGGTTGTTAGCGTACGTTGCTTTCTGTGCAGCAGGAGTGGCCTCTCAGAGCCCAGCGGCATCGCCTGTGTACATCTCCTTTATCCACACTCCAAAGCTTTATAAAGTGACTAGCAAGATTGATGGCCTGCAGTCTCTCCAGCAAACCATTTAGTTTAAAATGTGTTTTTTGAAGACTCAATGTAAACTGTATAAATATCAGCTGAAAACTGTACTGAGAGAGAAATACCTGCTGTGCACTTTGGGTATCACTAACGTGTTCTTCCAGGAAAACATTAACTGGGGATATGTTTTGTGGGGTGTGCCTATTTATAAAATAGATGGCAAAAATCCCATTTATTTTACAGATTTTAAAGATTAAAGCTGTAACTTTGAGTAAACTTGGGGCTGAGGAATTCTGAGGCTATGACCCAGAGTTCTGGAGTCTGGGTCTGTAAGGACCCCTTGCCAGTATCAGGATATAAACATGCCCTAATGTTGTGCATTAAACAAACAGGCCTCCTTGACTCCAGATTCCTCCCCATTTACCATTCTGCTTCTCCATTTAAGCTGCCTCTCCTCACGTTCTCTCCTGAATCCACTCCCATCCAGCTTTCCTCCACACCACTTCACTGAAATGGCTTTTATCCGGGTTGCCAATGATTTCCGTTTTGTCTGGAGCTGGGTGGTCACAGGTGAGCGCAGCAATCAGTTCCTAGCCTAAGGAGAGATGCTTATCCTTAAGGAAATGCCAATGTGGGGGAAGTTGCACCTTTATCTTAAGGACCTCTGTTCTTGCCATAGGGAAAGTCTAAGGCAGATATACAATGCATGTTCAATGGCCACGTCAGGTCCTTTTGGAAAAACAAAGTCAGGCCGAATTAGGTTTACACCAAATGGCTTCCTCATGTACTCCAATAGATCCTATTGCCATTTCTATTTGTCAGTGCCCAGCCCCCTCCCCTAGCCCTAAGCAACCACTAATCTACTTTCTGTCTCTGTAGATTTCCCTGTACTGGAAATTTCCTATAAATGGAATCATGTAATACGTGGACTTGTGTGACTGACTTTTTTCACTCATCATAATGTCCTCAAGGTTTATGCAAGTTGTAGCATGTGTCAGTACTTCATTCTTTTTTATGACTGTCATAATAATTTTAAAAAGTTTTTATCTTGAATGCTGGTACTTGAGAAAAAATGAGAAGAAGGAAATAAGAAAGAAAGATTTCTCTGGAGATCCTGAAGGACTTTCAACTAGTTTTGAGATCTCTGGAGGTGGATGGCACTGATTCTCATTCCAGAATTGGACTTACTTTCTCCAAAACTGGGAATACTAAGCTATCAGGTGAATGTTTGCTTCCCAAGTAAACGTGAATGAGGCAGAGAGGGGAAGAAGAGTTATTTTACCAAAGGAAGGGGACAAAACCCAATGAGAGAAAGAGGAGAGCTGCCTGCAGCAGAATGAACAGAGCTGTGAGCAGCGAAGGCAGAGTAAAAGGTGCAAATACAGCTTGGGACAGAGTCTGAGGGGCAGGAGGCAGGTGCGGAGACGGGACCGTCCCTCAGGAGGCAGGGAGCTGGGATTGGCCGTGGGCTGGAGGCCGATGCTCAGGAAGAGGTCAGTGTGCAGGCAGCGTGAGGATGCGCATGGTTTGGGACTTTAGGGGCAACCTGTATTTGGCCTCCTTTATTCAGTCAGCCCTCTTAATTAAGTGCCTGCCATGTGACAGACACTATGCTGTGCACTGAAGACACGCTGTTGCCCTGTCCCTGCCCTCACGGGGTTGACCATCTCATAGGAACAATGTTTGTTATTTCTCTTCCATTTCCCCGCACCTCCTGGAAGTGTATGGGCAAAGTGCAATTACCGTTGGCTGGTAATTGAAGAAATAAAGTATTTTACATTCAGATTTTTTACAAAAACGCAATATCTGAGATGTAGAATTCTATATCTTTGACTTCTTTAAAAAGTTAACAATACAGGCAAAATAGAAAATGAAAACTCTAATTTTCCAGTATTGTGTTCACACTGATGTCAACAGCAGGGGGTTTTTTTCCCCTCCTAAAGAGTATCTGTGTACTTAGGAACTTTCGATTCTTTATAAAGGGCAGGAGAAAAAGAAACACATAAGTGACTTGTGCCTTATTTTCTTGCATTTCAAATTACTGTGATGATTAATACATACATGCATTTATGGGTCTGAAATTTTTTCAGTGAAATATTTTGATGTTTGTTTACAATTGAAACGTGAATTTCATCTCCTTTATTTCTCCTGAGCTCAGTCACAGTCCTGAGTGGACATCAAGGCGTTCTTACATTGTTGCTGGGCTTCTCTCCCTGAAAATGTTCATTGGAAAAGCGAAAGAAATTACCTTGAGTCAGCTAACCTTGGCCAGCATGCTTGCTTTCACTAAAGTGTGAAGTTTTGCTCACTTCACAACTTCGCAGCCCTGTCTGCCCTGGAGTCGACATAGGCAGACCCATTTCAACCTCAGTGATGACACAGGGGACTGTCACAATCTCATACTTGGTGTGGACTAAGTCCTTGGGAACTTACGGTTGTTGGAAGTTAGGTCCCTCTTTGGAAATCCACATGCCTGTGAAAATTAGGTGCAGTGTGACTCCAGACTCAATTCATCATATTCTTTTTCCCAGCTGCAGCCTGCAGTTGGTATTGCTGATATTAGAAACTTAAAATGCTGGTAAGCCACAGAAAGAAAAATTCTGTGGTTTCTGAGAGCTTCAGACTTAATCTTGGCCTTGTTCCTTAATCATGCTGGAGAAAGAGAAGCTATAAAAAAAGGGAAATATAGGGCCCTACAGCCAGTCCTTGAGAAGCTTTGAATAGTAAAGGTTTAGAGGCTCAGGACAATGTGTGTATTGCTTCTGAAGCCCCAGTGCAAAACAATGTCGAACCCCAGCGTGATGTTGAAATGAACGTATTTTATTTCAGTATTAAACTTTAAAGGTTATATTGGGGTAAAAAGCTTTATTAAATCCTTTATTCACAAATGGAAACAATAAAATAAATTATTTTAAAATTTCAGATTTCGTAACTTTCCTGGCTTGTGGTCTTTTGAGGAGGCAGCCTGAGCTTTGCAAAGGGAAACAATCCTCTAAGGCAGCAGTGTCCAGTAGAAACAGGGTGGAGTCATGTCTGTAATTTAAAATTTTCTAGTAATTGTTAAAGAAAATAAAAAGAAACAAGTGAAACTGATCATAATAATATTATTTATTTAAACAATATATCCAAAATATTATCATTTTAATGTGTGATCAATATAAACTAATAAAATATTTTACATTCATTTTTTTGTACTTAAATCTTGAGAATTCTCTCTGTGGCTTGCTTGTCCGGCACATCTCAGTTCAGACAGACCCCATCCCAGGCTCAGGGCCCACAGGTGGGAGTGGCTGCCACATGCGGAGTGCAGCTCTCGGGACTGTGACTCCTCTGCCCTCAGGGCGGTGAGGTACCTGAACCCCCTTGTGTGCCAGAGGCGACAGAACACCCCCTCCCTACAGCATCTCTCCACAGGCCCAAGGTGCGGACAGACGATACCCCAAGAAAGAGCAGAGGGCTGCAAACAGGATGCTTCCACAGGTAGACCTGTGCTTCCAAGCTGCTGCTTGGTCTGAGCCCGTCCCCTTCCCAGAGATCAGACAGGAGTGACAGGAAGGAGAGACCCTAACGGGGGGAACCCCGCGTCTTCAGATCTGTCCACAGTCTTGCCTCCAGGGTTCAGATTTGGGGGAATAAATTAAAGGCAAACTCCTTATTTTGAAATCTGACGTTGGGCCCTAGTGGTCAGGCTGTGGTGTCTGTTTCCTCCTGTGGTATGGGGTCCTGTGTATGTTTACGCACCAAGCGCATGTCTGCATGTATTTCTGTGTAACTCAAGAGATCCAGCTTTAAATAAGGAGAAAAGGACATCAGGATCTTTAGGGTGCTACCGTTTGCCTGACAGCACCTTAAATGAGCATGTCATTGAATCCTGGCGTCTCCTCTGCAATGAGTGCACATGTTAATTAGCTATTGCTGTGTAGCAAATGACCCCAAAACTTACTTAGCTCATGATTGAGCTGCTCAGCAGTTTAGGCTTGGCTCAGCTGGGCCATTCTGATCTCCACTGGCCTTCTTCGTGGGTGTGTGGTTGGGGCTCTGCTTCTGTGGGTTGGCTGGCCATCGACTGGGCACCTTGGTTCTCCTCCATGGTATCTTGTTCTCTAGCAGGCTAACATGGGCTTGTTCTCATAGAGAGAGCAGGGTTCTGAAAGAAAAAGCAGTGTCATACCCACTGCATTCTGACGGCCACAGCCAATCAGGCCAGCCTAAATCCAACGTGTAGGGGAAGAAATTCTGCCTCTGGATGGGAGCAGCTGTAAAATCACATTGTAAAGAACACGGATGCAGGAGGGGTGGAGAATTGCTGCCTTCTTTGCAATCAATGTCATTATGTCTTTTCTCGAAGATGAGTTTTATATAATGTTCCAAGTTGAGTTACTTGTCCAAAGCCCCACAGCTTCTAAGTGGCTGGGCTGGGCGGGGCTGCAGGTCAATTCTGCCTGACTACAGAGCTGCCCACCGCCCCCAGACTGCACTCCTGCAGCTGCTCACCTCACCCCGGGCTCTGGAGAAGGACACTTCAGCAGAGGCAGGATTCCCTTGAGATCTGTGTCCACCTGGTACTCTTCACTATGGGGAATAGTCCCCACAGGAGAGTGCTGAAGCATTTTGGAAGGACTTGAATAATTTAAGAAAAGATTCAACTTTAGGAAATCAAAGCCAACAATATATTTTTCATTTCTAATCGTAGGAGAAATTTTAAAACACGTATGATGCACTCCACATGTTTGCAAATTCTTATTATCGTTTTTTGGTATTTGTAGGCTATTTATGATTTTCAAAATAAACTAAAACTACTGTGCCTGAAACAGTCTCTTACTCTGAAAGCAAGTGATATAAAGACAGATCTGCTGAGAAGACATTTCCGTCTGCTGCCATTTAGCCAAACAGCTAAGTCTTGAAGAAGTCCTTTGATTTTAGGCAAAGATATTTCCTAAAACCCCAAACTGAAATGTTGCAATGAGGTAAATCCCCACAGCACGCATGGAAATCACTTGCAGCTAATGTACCCCTGACTCTGAATTCGGGGTGGGGGGTTGTCTCCCCTGCAGCTGTAATTAGAATCACCTGGGAGGCTTTTAAAATTCCCAAAACCCAAATTGCCACAGACCAGTTAGATCAGAATCCCTCAGGTGGCGCCCCGGAGTCAGTATTTTCTAAAGTTCTCCAGGTGATTGTAGTGTGCAGCCAAGACTGCTTTAAACCAGCATCTTTCGGTGAACTAGTTGCAAATAGTTTCTCAAATAAATGTAAAAACATTTAGTGCTGAGCTGCAGCCATTCAGTCTCGCCTGCATCACCTACGCACCACCCTTTGCACAAGCCAGCCTCTACTTGCTTTGTTCCTGATTCCACAAGTATTGAAAGCACAGTGTGTGCAAGGCGCTGTGCTGGGTGTCATGGCCTTGGGAGCACCACTGGGGGTAGGAGGCTTTGCCAGGAAAAAACTGCATCATAAAAAATCAACACCATGCCACTTACAAATTGAGGCAAAAATGGAAAGACCTAGGAGGTCACCCAAGGGTGAGGGCATTAATAGATACTTTGGAATATTAAAACCCATTTGGTGACACCTTGAGTGAACATGTTACACTTTAAAAGAAAACAAAATATTGCTGTTATTCTGAGATATTGAGTTAGAATTTTTGTCCAAATATGTAGCATATAAATTTTTTATTGATGTGTATAAAATGCGTGCAGATATCATTCATGGAAAGCTCGATGAGTTATTACAGAGTGAAGTGAATATATTTGTCTGACCAAGAGCTAGAACCAGTGTCACTCAGGCCCCCTGACCCTCCTTTTCTCTGTCCTTCCTTCCCAGAGGTAACCAATGCCTTAGCAGCTAACACTGTAGGTTGACTTTGTCTTTTTATACAAGTGTCTTATTACAGAAAATTTTAAACATATACAAAATAAGCAGAATAATATAGTAAACATGTCACCCAGCTTCAACAGCTCCTAATCCTGCTGGGTTTTTTCATCTGTACTTCAACCTATCCCCCCCCCCCGTATATTTTTTAGTTCTTTTTCCTTCATGAGGTGAGATGTACATACATTGAAAGGCACAATCCTTAACTGTACAGTTTTGACGAATAAATACATCCATATAACCTTCACCCCTTTTAAGCGTGTTATATTTCCATCATTTCCAGAATATCCCCACATGTTCCTTCCCAGGCAATTTTTTCCTCCCCCAGAGGCAACAGCTGTTCTGATTTTTTCACCGTAGGTTCAGTTGGGCTGAAATCATACAATATGTATTTTCCATCCAGCTTGTCTCCCTCAGCGTGATGTTTATGAGACTCCCACGCATTTTCATGCTTTGCGTCTGTGAGCTGCTGCTTCTGTTGTGTGCGTGCGCTGCAGTGTGCTCGTCGTTTTCCTGTCGGTGGGCGCTGGGGTTATTTTCTCTAACAGTCTGGTACAAGTGCTTTCCTGTATTCTGTTTAACTCCTGTGTTAGCATTTCAGTGACACAGCTTTGCACTTCTTAGCGGCTGGGGAAGGGACGGGATGTGCATGTGTACTGTCACAGCTGACTGAGAGTTAGTGGGGTACTGTTTGGATAAATGTAAAATGTAAAAGCCCTGCTATGCAGCAGTTCCATTTACCTTCTTCTATCCTTTGTGCTACTGTCATAAATTTTACAGCTGCCTGTGTTATAAGTCCCACAGTACAGTGTTATTTTTGCTTTAAATAGTCATAGATCTTTTAAAGAAATTAAGAGAAGTTATCAATAAATATTTGGAGGGAGGTACTTTGAGGCCACGCAAATAGACTGTTTCTCTGAGTTTCACCCAGAGTGTTTGCGTTCATCGGTGAATCTTGCCTACGGTAGTTATTACTGCAGTATTCTAGTGGAGATTTTCTATTGCATGTTATCCATCTACATTTATTATTTGGAATTCTTCTGTAGGGAAGATTTGTTCCTTCCATTCTTCCTTCCTTTCTTGTTTGTTTAATCCCTTTTATATCAGTATGCACCCGTGGGTGGTGATTTCATCATCTGGGGTTTAATCCAGTGCTGTCGTCATTTTGTTGCTCATGTCACTCCCGCTTGGGCCATTGGAAGCTGTTTCAAGTTGGCTCCTTTTGACATGTCCCCGTCCTTTTGTTTTTTGGGTTTTTTTAAAGCACTTTCTTACTTTCTGGCACTACAAGATGTTCCAGGCGCATCTTGTATTTTCCATTCCGACCTGAGAGTCAGCCGTTTCTCCAAGCGCCCTCGTTCTGTTTCTTGGAAAATGGTATTTAGAAACCAAGATCTAGTGCAAAGTGTGCTCTTTGATACTGGGGTGTCATTGCTTCTAGGTCTAGCAGAAAGAACTTGGAAATGTGTGCGTGAATATAAACTCAGACATACACACATATCTCTGTTTGTTTCCCTCTCTCTCTCCCTCTCTCCCTATCTGGATAGATATATGAAAGTAGACATGGGTTCATACTGATATTTCCAACTCTAACCCAGCACCGTAAGGTTGATTCTAGCATTCTCCCTTTGCTTATTTGCAACTTCTTGCACCTACAGTGAGAAACTGGGCTCTAATTATCTACAATATATTTACTAACACGTAAAGTAGTGTTAGAATTGCTAACTCATACCCTTGTGAAAAACAGATTGACCAACTAGAGTACAGTGTTTGTGTACAGTACTTTAGTCTTACAGTTTGCAGTTAAAACACTGTTTTCCAAAGTTACTTAGGTCAGGACCTTTCCTTCCCACCTCCTTCAATATGGTACGTCACACATTTGTAATACAGTTGCATCCACTTGTCACTGCATTCCATCTGAGTTCCCCCAGCATCCTGGTTGATTTTTTAAAAATTTGCATAGAATAAAATTCACTTTTTGCAGTGTAAATTTCTGTGGGTTTTGACGACTGCATAGAGTCACTTATCCACCTCCACAGAACTGTTTCATCATGCCAAAAATTGCCTTCATAGTGGCATTATGATGCATCAATGTAGGTTCATCATTTCTAACATCAATCTATGGGCCTATTTTTATTCCAATACCATACTATTTTAATTACTATAGCTTTGAAATCAAGGAGTGTGATGCCTCCAGCTTTGTTCTTCTTTCTCAATATTGCTTTGTCTGTTCAGGGTCTTTTGTGGTTCCACACAAGTTTTAGGATTGTTTGTTCTATTTCTGTGAAAAACACCATTGGAATTTAGATAGGTATTGCACTGACTCTGTAGATTGGTTTGGGTACTGTGGACATTTTAACAATATTACATCTTTCAGTCCATGAGCATGGAATAGCTTTCATTTATTTATGTCTTCTTCACTGTCTTTCTTCAGTGTCTTGTAGTTTTCAGTGTACAGCTCTTTCACCTGGTATTTTATTCTTTTTGATGCAATTGTAAATAGAATGGTTTTCTTAATTTCTCTTTCTGAAAGCTTGTTATTAGTGTATGGAATCACAACTGATTTTTTGTGGTGTCATATCCAGAAATTATTGCCAAATCCAGTGTCATGAAGCTTTTCCCCTATGTTTTCTTCTAAGAGTTTTATATTTTTAGCTCTTACATTTAGCTCTTTGATCCACTTTAAGTTTTGTATATGATGTAAGGTAAGGTTCTGACTTCATTCTTTTACATGTAGATATCTAGTTTTCCCAGCACCATTTGTTGAAAAGACTCTCATTTTCCCATTGAATGGTCTTTGCACCCTTGTCAAAAGTCATTTGACGTGTATGCAACGGTTTGTTTCTGGGATCTTTCTATTATTCCATTGGTCTATATAGTGTTTCTTTATGCCAGTGTCACACTGTTTTGATTACTATAGGTTTGTAGTAAGTTTTGAAAGCAGGAACTGTGAGTCCTCCAACTTTATTCTTCTATTGTTTTGGCTATTCATTGTCTCTTGAGATAACCATATAAATATTAGGATGGATTTTTCTATTTTTGCAAAAACCGCCGTAGGGATTTTTACCTGCGTGGTTAAATTAATTCCTAAATATTTTATTATTTTTGATGCTATTGTAAATGGGATTGTTGTATTACTTTACTTTTCAGAATATTCATTATTACTATATAGAAACACAACTGTTTTTGTGTGTTGATTTTGT
Organism: Equus quagga; assembly: GCF_021613505.1. Lineage (NCBI taxonomy): Eukaryota > Metazoa > Chordata > Mammalia > Perissodactyla > Equidae > Equus > Equus quagga. Next base: position 61,825,683 of record NC_060270.1, read on the forward strand.
ATCGTACTACTCTGCTGAATTTATTTATTTTAACAGTCTTTTGTGGAATCTTAGGGTTTTCTACATATAAGATCATATCTGTGAACAGAGATAATCTTACTTCTTCCCTTTCAATGTGGATGCTGTTTATTTCTTTTTCTTGCCTAAGAGCTCTGGAGAGAATTTCTAATACTGTGTTGATAAAGGTGGGTAAAGTGGACATCTTTGCCTTGTTCCTGATCTTAGAGGAAAAGATTTCAGTCTGATGCTCCACTGTGGGTTTTTCATATATGACTTTTATTATGTTGAGGTAGTGTTCTTCTATTGCTGGTTTGTTAAGTATTTGTCATCATGAAAGGGTATTGAATTTTGTCAAATGCTTTCTCCACATCCATTGAGATCATCATGTGCTTTTATTTTCTGCATTCTGTTAGTGAGGCATCTTGCATTGATCAATTTTTGTATTTTGAAATATCCTTGCATTCCAGGAATAAATCCCACTTGATCATGGTGTATAATTTCTTTCAATATGCTGCTGAACTTGGTTTGCTAGTGTTTTGTTGATGATTTTTGCATCAGTATTGATAAGGGATATTAATCTCACAGAATGAGTTTGGAAGGGTTCTCTCCTTTGCTCTTTTTTGGAAGAGTTTGAAAAGGATTGTTGTTAGTTCTTCCTCAAATGTTTGGTAGAATTCGCCAGTGAAGCCATCAGATCAAGGGATTTTTTTTTGTTCAGAGATTTTTGGTTACTGACTTGATCTCCTTACTAGTTATGGGTCTATTCAGATTTTCTATTTCTTAGTGATTCAGTCTTGGTAGGTTTCTAGGAATGTGTCTAGGAATTTGTTCATTTAATCTAGATTCTAATTTGTTGGCATGAAATTGTTCCTAGTATGCTCTTATGATCCTTTTTATTGCTATACAACCAGTAGTGTCTCCACCTTTATTTCTGATTTTAGCACTCTGAGTTGTCTGTCTTTTTTCCTTAGTCAATTTAGCTAGGTTGACAACTTTTTTTTTTTAAGCTTTTATTTTTCCTTTTTCTCCCAAAGTGCCCCCACCCCCGCCCCGGTACATAGTTGTGTATTTTTAGTTGTGGGTCCTTCTAGTTGTGACATGTGGGATGCTGCCTCAGCATGGCTTGATGAGCGGTGCCATGTCTGTGCCCAGGATTTGAACTGGTGAAACAGTGGGCTGCCGAAGTGGAGTGCATGAACTTAACCACTCGGCCACTGGGCCAGCCCCCAGTTGACAACTTTTTAAACCTTTTTGAAGAAAAAACTTTTGGTTTTGTTGATTTTCTGTTTTTTCATTCTCTATTTTATTTATCTCTGCTATAATCTTTATTATTTACTTTCTTCTACTAACCTTGGGTTTAGTTTGTTCTTCTTCCAGTTCCTTAAATTATAGAGTTAGGTTATTGATTTTTTTAATTGAAATATATTAGACATGTAATATTGTGGAAGTTTAACAAGTTGATTTGATACATTTATATATTGCAATATGATTGTAGCTAAGCTAACACCTCTATTATGACACATAATTATCATTTCTTTTTTGTGGTGGGAGTAATTCAAACCTTATTTCTTGCATGTTTGATGTTTATGATGAAATATTGTTGTCTACAATCACTGTATTGTGCATTACGTCTCCAGGACTTATTTATTTACTAGTTCCAAGTGTACCTTTAGACAACATCCCTTCTATTCCTCCTTCTGGGGGTCAGCCCCTGGTAACCACTATGTTCTTCTTTACCTAATTTCTTAAGTTGTTAGGTTGTTGATTTAAAATCTTTCTCCTTTTTTTTTTTTAATTAAAGATTGGCACCTGAGGTAACATCTGTTGCCAATCTTCTTTCCTTCTTCTTCTCCTTCTCCTTCTTCTCCTCCTCCTCCTCCCCCGCCCCAAAGCCCCCCCGTACATAGTTGTATATTCTAGTTATAGGTCCTTCTGGCTCTGCTCTGTGGGATGCCACCTCAGCATGGCTTGATGAGCAGTGTCATGTCCACACCCAGGATCCGAGCTGGGGAAACCCTGGGCCACCGAAGTGGAGCGCGTGAACTTAACCACTCGGCCACAGGGCCAACCCCTCTTTATCCTTTTTTAATGTAAATGTTTGTAGTTATAAATTTCTCCCCTTAACACTGCTTTGACTCTGTCCATTAAGTTTTGGTATGTTGTGTTTTTATTTTCCTTAATCTCGAAGTATTATCTTATTTCCCTTGTGATTTCTTCTTTGAATCATTGGTTGCTTAAGAGTACATTGTTTAACTTCCACAAATTTTTGAATTTTCTAGTTTTGCTTCTGTTACTGATTTATAACTTTATCTCATTGTGGTCAGAGAATATACTTTGTATGGTATCTTTCTTTTAAAATGTATTGAGACTTAAAATTGTGGCCTAACCGGTGGTCTATGCTAGAGAATGTCCCACGTGCACTGGAGAAGAATGTGTATTCTGCTGTTGTTGGGTAGAGTGTTCTGTATATGTCTGTTAGCTCTAGTTCATTTATTGTATTATTTAAGTGGTCTGTTTCCTTATTTCTGTCTTGTTCTATCCGTTATTGAGAGTAGACTATGGAAGTCTCCACCTATTTTAGTAGAACTATCAATTTCTCTCTTTAATTCTGTCAATTTTCCCTTCATGTATGTTATGGTTTGTTATTAGGTACATAAATGTTTATGATTGTTATATCTTCTTGCTATATAAACCTTTTATTAATATATAGTTTCCCTTTTTTTCTTATAACCTTTTTTGATTTAAAGTCTTTTCTGTATGATATTAGTATAGCCATCCCTGCTCACTTTTGCTTATTAATTGCATGGAATATCTTTTTCCATTCTTTCACTTTCAACTTATTTCTGTCATTCAATCTAAAGTTAGTCTCTTGTGTACAGCATATAGGTGGATCATGTTTTTAAATCTATTCTAACAATCTCTGTCTTTTGATTGGAAAGTTTAAGCCATTTACATTTAGAGTAATTACTGATAAGGAAGGACATGCTTCTATCATTTTGCTATTTTCTGTATACCTTATAAGATTTTTGTCCCTCATTTCTTGCATTACTGTCTTCTTTTGTGTTTAGTTGACTTTTAGTGAAACATCTTAATTAATTTCCTTCTCATTTCCTCTTATGTATATTCTATAGCTATTTTTTTGTGTGGTTACCACCATGGGGATTACATTTAACATCAAAATTTATTCATTTTAACTGTTGCATACTATTCTGTTATATAAACATATTATAATTTATTTATCTATTGTACTCTTGGTGGTCATCATTTGGATTTTTTAAAAAACTAATAGCCTTAATTTTTTAGAGTAGTTTTAGGTTCACATAAAAGTTGAATGGCAGGGGCTGGCCCCGTGGCTGAGTGGTTAAGTTTGCACGCTCCGCTGCAGGTGGCCCAGTGTTTCGTTGGTTCGAATCCTGGGCACGGACATGGCACTGCTCATCAGACCACGCTGAGGCAGCGTCCCACATGCCACAACTAGAAGAACCCACAACGAAGAATGCACAACTATGTACCGGGGGGCTTTGGGGAGAAAAAGGAAAAAAATAAAATCTTTAAAAAAAAAAAAAGTTGAATGGCAAGTGCAGAGAGTTCCCATATATCTCCTTCCCTTCCCCAGCTTCCTTATTATTTGCATCTTGCATTAGTGTGGTGTGTTTGTTATAATTAATAAACTAAAATAGAAACATCGTTATTAACTAAAGTCCATAATTTACATTAGGGCTTACTGTATGTTGTATATTCTCTGGGTTTTGACAATTCCATAATGAAATGACATGTATTCATAATTACGGTACCATATAGAATAGTTCTACTGTCTTAAAATATTTCCTGTTCCCTTCTCCCATTTATTCCACTCCACTCCAAATCCCTGGCAACTACTCATCTTTTTACTGTCTTCATAGTAAAAATATTGGCCTTCTTACAGAATGTCATATATTTGGAATCATATATTATGTAGCTTTTTCAGACTGACTCCTTTCACTTCATAATATGCGTTTAAGTTTCCTCCACATCTTTTCATGGTTTGATAGCTCATTTCTTTGTATCAGTGAATAATATTCCATTGTATGGATGTACCAGTTTATCCACCACCTATTTAAGGACATCTTGGTTCCTTCCAAGTTTTGACAGTTATTAATAAAGCTACTGAAAACATGTGTGTGGAGGTTTTGATGTGGGTGCAAGATTTTTACTCCTTTGGGTGAATACCAAGGAATTGATTGCTGGATTGTATGATAAATGGATATTTAGTTTTGTGAAAAACAGGAAACCTGTCTCCCAAGGTGGCTATACCATTTTTCATTTCCACCAGCAATGAATGAGAGTTTCTCTTCTTCCACATCCTTATCAGCATTTGGTATTGTCAGTGTTTTAAATTTCAGACATCCTAATGGGTGTGTAGTGATATGTCAGTGTTTTAATTTACAATTCCCTAATGACATAGTTATGTTGAGCATCTTTTCATATGCTGATTTGCCATCCACATATATTCTTTGGTAAGGTATCTGTTCAGATCTTTTAGTCATTTTATAACCAGGGATTTTTTTCTTATTGTGGAGTTTTAATAGGTTTTTGTGTATTTTGGATACCAGTCCTTTATCAAATTTGTGTTTTGCAAATATTTTCTCCCACTTTGTGGCTTGTCTTTTCATTTTCTTAACTGTCTTTTGTAGAGAAGAAGTTTTAATTTTAATGTAACCCAACTTATCAATTTTTTCTTTCATGGATTGTGCTTTTGGTGTTTATCTAAGAAGTCATTGCCAAACACAAGATCATCTAGATTTTTTCCTATATTATCTCCTAGGAGCTTTATAGTTTTACCTTTTACATTTAGGTCTATGATCCATTTTGAGTTAATTCCAGTGAAAGACGTAAGGTCTGCATATAGATTTTTCTTTTCCTTCCTTCTTTCTTTCTTTTCTTTTTTTTTTTTTTTGAATGTGGATGTTCAATTGTTTCAGCACCATTTGTTGGAAATTACCCTTTCACCGTTGTTGAATTGAATCCTTTGCTCCTTTGTCAAAGACTGGTTGACAATATTTGTAAGAGTCCATTTCCGGGCTCTCTATTCTATTCCATTTATCTCTTTCTCTTTTTGTTCACCAATACCGCACTGTCTTGATTACTGTAGCTTTATTCTTCTTGAAGTTGAGTAGTGTTATTCCTCTGACTTTGTTCTTCTTCGGTATTTGTTGGCTATTCTGGATATTTTGCCTTCCATAGAAACTTTAGAATCAGTTTGTCAATATCCACAAAATAGCTGAGATTTTGATTCAGGGTGGAATGAACCTGTAGATCAAGTCGGGAAGTACTGTCATCTTGACAATGTTGAATCCTCCCATTCATGAATGTGGATTATCTTTCTATTTATTTAGATCTTCTTTGATTTATTTTATCAGTTTTGTTGTTTTCTTCATATAGATCTTGTACTTATTTTGTTGTATTTGTACCTAAGTATTTCATTTTTTTGCTACTAATGTAAATGACATGTTTTTAATTTCAAATTCTGTTAATGGAAAGCAATTGACTTTTGTGTATTAACCTTGTATCCTGCAAATTTGCTGTAACTTCTTATTATAATTGGTTATTCCAGGAGTTTTTTATTGATCCCTTGGGATTTCTACATAGGTAATCATGTCACCTGTGAAAAAATATAATTGTATTTCTTCCTTCCCAATCCATGCACCTTTTATTTCATTTTCTTGTCCTACTGCATATCCTAGGACTTTCAGTACAATGTTGCACAGGACTGGCAAGAAGGGACACTTGCCTTTATCCTGATCTTATCAGGAAAGCATCTAGCTTCTCAACATAAGTACTAGGTCTTTTGACATATTCTTTATGAAATTGAGGAAGTTCCTCTCTATTGCCAGTTTCTGAAGATTTTTTTTTTTTTATCATGAATGGGTTTGTACTTTTTCTGCATCTATTAATATATGATTTTAATTTTAGCAGGAGACTTCTCAATCTACCTCACTCTTACCCCTCTCCCTGAATCCACTATGGGCATAGATATTTGAGAATGATGGTCTAAAGGATAATGATGTCATCTCACAGAGCAGACCTACTGCCCCATGAGTTTTGAGCATGAATGATATAAAGGAAGGAGGCCCTTTTTTTCTTGTTTTAGTTTTTTAAATATTAGGGGCCTTGAGTCAGCCTCTTTATTGGCAATGTCATGTCATGAAATATTAACAGCTTGAGATTCAGGACACCCAGGTTCTGGCTAAGCTCTGTCCCCAAGAGTTCTCATATGACGATGGTAATCTCTGCCTCAATTTCTTAAGCTGCTCTTTCTGGTCTATCACACCGATGAAATATACTAAATCTACATCTTCTCATCAGTATTACTTTGCAGTTTCATAACTGATGGTACCACATTTATGGTGTCCTGGTGCCTCCTATTTTATCCTTCTTAGCTTTCAAGATATTATGGCATACACTGAGTTAGAAATCCTATTATAGTAAGGGCTTGGAGAAATTTACTTCCAGTATGTGAGCTCAGTTCTGTGCTAAAATGCTCTTCTTTCCCCACTACTGCCCCTGGACATGACCTTATAAACCTTCACCAGTCAACTTTTGCTGTGGGGGTCAGCCATGAAGAAATTCACTACTCTTGGCCTTGAACAGAGGCAGTGCCCTGGCCAAGAAGTTACAGGGAGGTGAAGCCACTAGTGCTGCCATCAGGGTGGTCAGTCTGCTAGCCTCCACCTTCTTGTTTAGATCAGATCAGGCTCCTCCTAAAGCTGTAACACCATGAGGTCCAACCTGTGTGCCCAAGGACCCACAAGGCACCCGCGTTGGGCTAAATAGTGTCCCAGACAACATTAACATTTCCAGCACTCTGCATAGCTGCATTTTTCTTTCACATTTTTGAGGTAGAATTTGTCCTCAGGACTGTGTCCTGCTTGTGCAGAGAAGGACTTAGAGACTGCAGACAAATTAATTCCCGAGGAGCCCTGAAGAGCTACACAAAGTAGTTGGTTGTCTCATCTCTCTCATGACTGAATTGTCCAGTTAAGAGACACAGTATAACAAATATCAAAAGGATGCCAGAAACAAGGACGCTAGAGGCCACAGACCAGGGAGGCCACATGGCACTGCGGTTGTGAGCACAAGCTCACGACGTAAGCTGTGCCACTCACCAGCTTAGGGACTCTACAAACTACTTAGGCTCCCTCAGCATTCATGTCCCAGTCTGTTAAATGGGCGTTTGTGGCTAATAGGAATTGAAAAGGTATAAAAAGGCTTTGACCACTAGTAAATGCTACTGTTGATTGCTAGTGTTAATACCACTGTTATAGGACCTGCTCGAGGAAGTGACAACTCTGTGTTCTTGAAGACAAACAAAAATGAGACTATTCAAATCAATAATCACTTTCCACAAATCATCATTAAAAGCAACTCAAAAAGTAAGATGTTAAATGCTTACCCATTAAATTTTTTGTATTGTTTGTTCATTTCTTCAGAACCATCTCCCCTCCTCCACAAACAGAAGAAAGAGGAAGAGCTAGGAAGGGGAGAAGTGCCCGGGGAAAGCAGTCCAGTCCCTGAAGTTTCACCCAGGTTGGGGTGGAAGGGGCAGGCAGGGCCAGCTTCTCCTCTTGGCTCTGAGGCGGCTCCAAGCCATCATTTAAGCCCAGCAGTTATTTTGGATGTGATGTTTTTGAAGGCCATGGAGGTACTGAGTACCCTCTTAATTTGAATACCAAACAGAGAACACTGGGACAGTCTGCACACCTCCAACCTCCACTACATGAAGTCTTCTCGGCTGGCATGCCATGCAAACACACCAGTATGTACTTCTTGCACTGCTCCCACCCACAGCTTTTGAGCGCCACCCCAGCCCACCTCCCACCCTATGTCATCGGCTCCATGGAACTCATGATCGTAAGTGCTTGTTCCAGCTCTTGAGCTTGCATGAGCTCTGGCTGGAGCTGCTCTCTCACTGAAGCTGCAGATGGTGCAGGAAGTTGTTCTAACTCTTCAACTTGAATGAGAGCTCTAGTTTGAGCCTGCTCCGGGTCTAGAAATAGGTGTTTGTTTTAGTTCTTGAAACTGAATGAGAGCTCCAGCTTGGGCCTGCTCTTCCTCTGACGCCAGAGATGGTACAGGTGGTGGTTCCAGGGCTTTACCTTGAAGGAGAGCTATGGTTTGAATCTGCACTTGAGAGAAGTTGAAGCTGATGCAGTTACTCATTCTAGTTCTTGAGCCTAAATTAAAGCTGTGGCTTGAGCATGCTCTGATTCTAAAGCTGAAGCTGATGTAGTTGCTTAATTCTTTAGCTTAAATGAGAGCAGTTGCCTGTGGCTGCTCTGGCTCTTTATGTGGAACTGGCATAACTCTTCAGCTTGAACAGGAGCTGTGGCTCTAGTCTGCTCTCATTCTGGAGCTGGAGCTGTCACCATAGTTTGAGCTGGCACTAGCTCTTGAGGTGGTTCTTGATCTTGCTCTGGAGCTGGTGCTGTAGCTCCAAGAAGAGAAAATATCATTAATATGACTGCCTTGCACATGCCTTCCAAAGACATGAAACTTCTCATATCAATCAATGAAGTCTCAGTCCAAGAACCCACCCCCAGAAAGTCTTTCCAGACTGCAATCCGTGGGAATATTGATCTGAGCATACTCATCGCTCCTGGCCCAACTCCAGCCACTGGAGGCTCTCTTCAGTGTGGCCTGGCCCCATCCCCTCCACACATGCCCACATCACCTCCTCCAAGTCCTCCTCACCTTCAGTTTCCGCCTCAGTGGGCTCAAGGTGCTCCAGTTGTGCCAGGAGAAGGTGGGCATGGTACTCCAGGTCCAAGCCTGGGCATGTTGACCAGCACATAGGCCAACAGCATCTTCAGGCAGGGGGATTCTGGGGGCTGGAAATAATCTTCACAGTACTGATCCAGCCAGGTGCCCAGGATAGAGGATATGGCCCTGGGGATAGGCAGGTGGGCAGCAGAGTCAGAGGCCTGGCCTTTCCTTCCACACTGCCTTCCCAGGGCACCCCCACAGGAGCCCGGGCTCCTATGCCTCGTGCTCCTGGCTTTCCGAGGCCAATCCTCCTCCTGTCCACTTCCAATCTGGCAGTCAGAGACAGACCTGGTCACCAAGGAAGGGCTGGCAAAAAGCCTTCGTAAATGAGATGCCTTGATCAATGGTGTGACCACCTCTCCCCCTTTTCAGGGAAGCCTGACACAGTCCTCTGTCTCCCTGCTCCCTCCTCCCTGGGATGTCAGCTCCATGAGGGCAGGGAGCAGTGGAGTCTGCTCTGTTCATTGCACTCACTGGCACAGAGTAGGGGCTTTGTGAATATCTGACTAATGAGGGAATAATGGACTTTGTCTCCTGCCCAGGCTTCCCAGGGCCCTCCTCATACCTCAAACCTTAGCTCCTGTGCCTACGTGCTGCCTGGTTCACTAGGTGCCCCATGTAGGTCAGCATCCCCTGACATTAATCTCTAATAAGGAGGGAGTCATTTGGCCCCTGAGCACTCATTGAGTCGCCTGAGCAGGAGCTGAGCACCCAATGCTGAGGTTCTATGAGATTAGTAAGCAGGATGCTCCCCACACCTCCTGTTCCAAGTTCCAGGATGGTGGTGGAGACAGGACTGGGATGGCCAGGGGACAGGCATGGATTCTCATGGGGACCAAGTCCATCCTTCAGCTCCCTCTGCTTTCCCACAGCACTCAAAGCCCCAGGCACAGCTCTCCTTGACTGGTTTTTTTCTTTTCTAGGGGAAGCCGTCAGACCTTTGCCTTCTCACAGGAATCACAAGATTTGAGATTCTGGGTTCTGCCAGCACCCTCAATTCACGGGTCCTGCACTCCCCTCAGTGTGGAGCAGGGCGGCCCTCCTACTTGATCCAAAGCCCACTCACACTTCAACTGGTGCAGAGGTCCGCCAACCTCATCAGAAGTAGGGAGGATGCATCCATATCTAGAGGAGGCAGGAGGGATCACATCGACTTGACTGTGGACAGTAGCTCCTGAGAAGTCTAGTGTGACTGTGTGACTCCCAACTAGAATGGAGCCCTGGAGGGCAGGGCTGTGTCTGCTCTGTGCACTGGACTATGGTCAGTGCCTAGAAAACTGCCTGTACCTAGTTTGGCCTCATCTCTATGTGATGAATGAATGAGCTCCAGCCAGCCCCATCACAGATGTCTGAGTGGGCCGGGGGCCCTCCTTCTCATCCCCAGGGATCCCTGCTCTGGCTTCAGCCAGGACAGGGACCCCTAGATGGAATCTCAAATCTTCTTTTCAAATGGGAAAACAGCTCAGCCCAAGGCCACGGGGACAATGATGGATGAGGCAGAGGCTTCATTATGTAGAAGAGGAAAATGACTAATTAGTACAACCACAGCCCCTGCAGCAGACCTGTCCCCAGGGCCAGCCCCACAGAGTGCTTCCCACGAGCATCCCAGTGAGTCCCTACAATATCCACATGAGGTTGAAGCTCTATTTGCCGCACTGTGCAGAGGAGCAAACTGAGGCTCAGAGAGCTGCATTCTGAAGACTCTGAACTAGCAGGCAGCCGAATCCCCACTGTGCTGTGCAGGGGCAGGGTGCTTACCTTTAAACAGCAGCTCCAGCACCTGTTGGGTGGTGGCAAAAGCTCTGCATGTGCCCAGGAGGCTGTGGGTGTAAGTGCTGTCGCTGTGCAGGAAGGCGGGCACCAGGCTCTCCCCCAGCCTCTCCAGTGTGCTGGCCTGGACGGGCCACACCATGTGGGTCTCGTTCCTGTTCACCGTTGATCCATTTTCATCCTGGGGTGGGACAGAGGAGGGACTTGCCATCAGAGGCAGCACCATGGACAGCAGGAGAGCTGGGGGGCAGGAGCTCAGACCCAACTCCCAAGCCCTCAGTGACTTGTGGTAAGAGGTGGGGTATGAGTGCCCACAGTAGGAAAAAGTTCTTGGCGTTAAAAGTAGAATTTGAGGAGGGGAATGATTAAACATTGTTAGCTGAATACTGACAGCCTCTCCATGTGTTAACAGCATCGTCCCTGTGATTTCTGAAAACATAGCCCATCGTAGAGATGAGAACACAGAGGCTTTTCTTGGGGTAGAGGGATCAGGACAGGAGCACATGCAGGATGGTCAGCGCAGTGCTGTGAAAATGGCAACACAAGTCCCACATCAGTGAGGGGCTGAGACACTGTGGGAAACGGTCTCCCTTCTGGAATGTTGTGCAGCCCAGTGAGGCCCTGGCCCCTGACCTGGAGGGGCCATGGGGACGTGTTCCTCAGGATGGCAAATTGCCATCTGCAGAGTAACAGACATAGTGCCCCGTGTCCTTTTGGGGAAAAGCATCCCTACCACTCGAGATGAGGTGTAAGACGTGGAGATGTGGAAGGGTTACTGGGTCAACATGGACGCTGGGGGCAGGAGGGAAAGAGAGGAAAATCTGTAGAAAAATACTCTTGATTGAATGTGCGGTGAAATGGTTTAAGAGTCTCTTTTCTGATGTTCCTACAAATACATGGACAGTGACTTTGCATCTGGCTGGGCAGCGAGGGTGAGTTTGATAAGGAGGTAGGGACTCAGATTTTTGGGGGAGCCAGCCTCTAGGAGGGAGCCCAGAGGAGTATCAAGGTGTTCTGGGACCCGGGGTCCCCCGTTGGCTGTATGGGGCCTTGGGTGTTGGGTGTCCTCAGCACCTGCTGTCACGGAGCCAGCACTGTTGGTGGTGTGGGGCAGCTTCCTCTCCTGCAGGGAGATGGAGTAGAGGCCCCCGTTAATCAGCTCCTGCCTCATCTCTCGAGTGGAGCTCTGTAAAGACAGTGCCCGGCAGCCAAGCCCTGACCGGCCGTCTTTGCTGGCTCTCACACCTCTGTGACTCCCTCCACTCTAGACACACACACACATCATAGTCTGCACAGACCTCCACCAAGGAGGGAAAGGTGACAGCCTTAGGGCCTTGGATTAAGATTGGCACAGATAAGAGGCACCTCAAGAATCCCCCTTCCACCCTGCCAGCGCTGTCCTGGAGTGTGGACATGAGAAGACCACCAGATTATCAGCCACCCATCAGCTTGCTCCTGCCAAGAGTAAGTCCTCCCCCCACACTGAAGATGAGGAGATGGGGGCTAAGAGGGTTCACCGAGGTGGCCTGGCCTGGTTTGGCCTGGCCCTAGACCACCTTGTGTTACTTCAGGGGACCTCCCAGCAAAGGGCCAGAGGCGTCAGAGAGGAGGGTTGAGCCAATGTCTGCAGCGTCTGAAAAGTCTCTCACTCGGGGTTTCCTGAAGCCAGAACCTCAGTAAGTCAGGTTACAGCAGGAGAACATCTTTCACTATCGAGTGTCTCTGGCCAAGTGAGCTGGGTATGAGGCTGTCGCTAGAATGTGGGGGACTGGTTATGGGGGTTCCAACTTCTGTTGGGTTCTATTGTCAAGGAAGGGACTTCCCTTCCCAGGGTCCCTGTACTTGAGTCCCCTCCTCAGATAACACCTGTCCAAACAGCCCTCTGGGCTGCTAATTGCTCACCCTTGGTTCTCCATGCAACACCATGTCCGTGAACAGGCACACCAACACACCCCTCTCCACAGGCCCCAAGAAGATCTGGGTGCAGCCAGGGTCCCAGCTTTGAGACAGATGCGGACACAACTCCTCATTCCTACCTGTTCCTGATCCTGGAGAAGCCATTGTGCCTCTCAGGGTCTGTCTGCCTCCTGTCTGCACAGTGAGGATCATTGTAGCATGTGCTTCCTAGAGATGTCCTCAGGCATGTGTGGGATGATACCTATAAAATTGGAGGAGTGGTGTCACCCGTAGGTAATGCTTCCAACCTCTTTTTTCTCTCTCTTATCACCTCCCCTTTGTCTACTTCTCTTCTGGTCGCACCCCATAGTCCCTACATCTAATGTCACTGTGTGCATGTGTGTGACAGTGCTCATTTTCTGGATGCCCAGAAGAAAATAGCCCCCACAGAGGGAGGGATGCGCAAGAGCTTCCCCAGACCTTATGGTTTCTAATTCTCAAAGCAAACCCTATGCGAGAGGCTTGAGCCTTGGCCTAGAAGGTCAGAACACACTCTTACCTCTGGATTCTGCATATTGTATGCCATGGGCCAGTTCCTGCCTCTCTATGGGCCTCAGTTTCCCAATTATCCAAGGAGGGATTAACTTCAGAACTGCATAAGCACGAGCTCAGCATAAAGGTGGCCCTGGGTCCCTCCACTCTGGGTGATGTGTGGACAGAGGTGCACTCAGAGGTTCCCCTGACCTGGGCTCCTCTTCAGACAAGAACTGGCCAAATGCCCATCTAGGCTGCTGAATACTCACCCTCACCCCCATGCCATCTCCATGTGTACATAGTTAGACCAACACAGCCTTTTCCAGGGTCCCCCAAGAAAGCCTGGGTGCAGCCAGTTTCTTAAGTGGACTCCAGAGCTCTCCTGGAGCTGTTTATGTTAGTGGATAGCTGTCTAAGTACTGATCTTTGGCGGGGAATGGAAGCTGGCGTCTCCTATGTCATCATTTTGATGACATCATCTGGATTTTATATTTTTAAATGATTGAAAATGTAAAAAGATTCCTTTCATGGCATGTAAAATTATATAAAATTTAAATTTTAGGGTCCATAATAAGTTTTATTGGATACAGTCGTGCCCATTGGTTGACATGTTCTCTATGGCTGCCTTTAAGTTACAACAGCAAAGCTGAGTATTTGCAACACAGGCCAACGGTCTGCAAGCCTAAAGTATTTACTCTCTGGCTCTTTACAGAAAAAGCTTGCTCACCTCTGACCTAGAGAAAGAAGTCCAAACTCCTATATTTTCAGTGAGATTCAGCACAACCCTGGCCACACAGAAGTTCCTGGTGACAAATAGAAATGGCAAGCAATAGGATATATTGGAGTCTATGAGGAAGCCATTTGGTGTAAACCTAATTCGGCCTGACTTTGTTTTCCCAAAAGGGCCTGACTGTGGCCATTGAGCACGCATTGCATATCTGCTTTAAACATTTCCTATGGCAAGAACAAATGGCCTTAAGATAAAGGCGCAACTTCCCTCCACATTGGCATTTCCTTAAGGATAAGCATCTTTCCTTAGGCTAAGAACAGATTGCTGTGCTCAACTGTGACCACCCAGCTGGAGACAACAGACTGCCACCCTGCTGTGTTCAGTGAGACAGCAGACCTACCTGCTGTTTCCATCAATCGCTGTGCTGACAGAGCAGTCTCGTGACTATTGTAAAAGAGACATTTGAATCATATGTGAAACATCCTGTTTGGGGGTATATAACCACTCTGTGCACCCCACTTCTTCGGTGCCCTTTCTTCCTTCAGGAAGAAAGGCCCCGGGCCATGGTCCTCAGATTTTAGCTCAAAATAAACTCTCCCAAATTTTCATTTATAGATTGGTTATGGATTATTTTTGTCGACACTGGTCAGTGTTGCTGAGTGAATCCCATCCCTGTGGCCTCCCTCACCCCAGCCAATCCTCTCCACTCACTGCATTAATCCCAGCTCTGCCCCATTTCCAATCCATCAAAAACCTTCTCCTCCACTAAGGCTTCCTTATTCCTCCCAACCCAAATCCATCCCCAGCCGCAGCTCCAAGAGCATTTTGTTTATAGCGGTTTGTAGCTACTTACATTCTGCTTCACATAGTTATTACGTATTATGGTGTGTACATATCTAGAAGCTCCCTGAGGGCCAGGTAAGGTGTCCTTCAACTCCTGGCATACAGTACCAAGCTGAGATGGTGCCCAGGAAGTGGATGTTGGATGTCTGGATGTATGTCTGGGTGGATACATGGATGGATGGTTGGATAGGTGGGTGGATGAGTGGGTGAATGGATGGATGGCTGGTATTAGAGAAATCAAACCTGCATGCCTTGAGTATACCCACCAGAAGCACAACTAGATAGACCCCTGCCCAATCCTCAGGGAGGATTTCTGGCACTTTATTCACACATTTTTTCTCCCACCGGTGAGATGAGAATGAGTTTTGCTGGCCTTCTAGGAGTTCCAAGAGGTCACCCCCAATTCCTGCCACCCTCAGGCTGATGGGTCATGATGGCAGTGGTGGGGACTCGGTCAGAGTGAGTGGGAAGAAGACATAGGAGAAAAATCATCCCATACGTTGCAGTCTGTCTTTCCACATGGGTCCCTTGAACTTTTGGAGTTCAGCAAAGACTTGATTAATTAGAGTCTGATCACCAACACCCACTGCTATAGAAGGGGTCACAATCTAGGGGCAAATGGTCAAGGATCAGACAGAAAATGGAAAGGAGCTGGTGCTGAGGGACGGAAGACAGCTCCCAAGGGTCCTTTGGTGGGCCCTTCACAGCCAGAAGTGCAAAAGCAAAAGACTTCACAGTTCACTGGACCGACTGGTGCCTTGAAGCCGTGGAACAGAGCCCGCCTTCTCCAATTTCCTCCACACACTCCTTGATCTGAGGGCAGAGGAGATGGAACTTGAGGATAAATGTTGAGAAGACTAAGGAGGTGTGTTTTTATGGAAAGTCTGGTTTAAGAATAACTACTACCGGGGCCGGCCCGGTGGCGCAGTGGTTAAGTTTGCACGTTCCACTTCGGCAGCCTGGGGTTCGCCGGTTCGGATCCCAGGTGCGGACATGGCACCGCTTGGCAAGCCGTGCTGTGGCAGGCGTCCCACGTATAAACTAGAGGAAGATGGGCACGGATGTTAGCTCAGGGCCAGTCTTTCTCAGCAAAAAGAGGGGGATTGGCAGCAGTTAGCTCAGGGCTAATCTTTCTCAAAAATAAAAAAAAAAAAAACAGAATAACTACTACTACCACTTCTTGTATTGAGCACCATCCATCTGTCTAGCCCAAAGCACGTGTCTGCTTGCTCTTAACAGCACCCTGCAAGGTAGCTGTGCTTAGCTCCACTTTGAGCCCAGAGACTGAGTGACCCAGGTCAGAAGTCAACACCTGACCCTTCCTCCAGCAGGGAAACACACCAGTTGGTCACTCAGCCGCATTGGTTCAGCCCCTCCTTGGCACCACAAGGAATCAGGGGGAGGCCTGGAGCTGACCATGCCTGAGCTTAGGTAACCCAGGAGAAAAGGTCCTCCCAGCAGCCCAGGGCCACCATCGGGGAGCACTGAGGAGGTGAGCCTGTGGGGTGCTGGCTCCTCATAGCTTCCTCTAGAGCTCAGAGCGGGGACAGGCCTCAGAGAAGCTGACACTATAAGAAATGCCCAGCACCATTGCTCGAGGTGGCATATAATGCTATGGAGTCAGGTGATGCTTGTCCTGTCATGGTTAAAAGCCAGCAGACACACAGTGCACAGAAGGTGAAGCCACTGGAAACTCAGCCATGAGCAGGTCTCTGCTGGACAACAGACTCTGACCATCAATGAAAACAAAGCTTCCTGTTGAGGGCCAGGCCATGATGTTGGCAGTGAGTGTCTGCTTACTGCCACTTGCACTCCTTAGCAGTCACCTCCAGCCATTTGAGCCTGTTTACTTAGACGGGGTTGTAAAGTCAAGGCAAATGACCTCTGTCAGTAAAGAGGCATTGATCACCCAATAGTCACGTCAGCTTAAATGTGCCTGCTGACATCTGAGCTGCCCAGGGAGGGCATCTGACTCAGCAAGAGGTAGCAGCAGACAGCTGGGTCTGAGGCCAGGCCTCACAGAACACCTACACCTGCCCGGCACACTATTGGGCAGCTGCACTGGCAGCTAATTTTTTTTATAACAGCTTTAAGATATGGTTTATATACCATAAAATTCACCCTTTTAAAAGTGGACAACTCCATAACTTTCAGTATACTCGTAGAATCATGCAGCCTTCATGTAGTTGTCGTAGTTTCAGAACATTGTCATCCTCTCTAAAAGAAGTCCTATATTTGTTAGCAATCACTTCCCATCCTCTCTTCTCCGAGCCCCTGGCAACCACTAGTCATTTTCTGTCTCTACAGACTTTCCTGTTCTGGACATTTCAATAGACTCATACAATATATGGTCTTTTGTGACCAGCTTCCATCAGTTAGCATAATGTTTTCAAGGTCCATCCACAGTGTAGCATGTATTAGTATGTCATTCCTTTTTATGATTGAATCATATTCTACTCTATAGACATGCCACATTTTATTTATCCATTCAAAAATCGACGGACATTTGAGTAGTTTTCATTTTTTCAACTCTTATGAATAACGTTGCTATGAATATACATGTACAAGTTTTTGTTTGGACATATGTCTTCATTTTTATTAGATATATACCTAGGAGTGGAATTTCTAGACCATATGGCAACTCTATGTTTAACATCTTGAGGAACAGCCAAATTGTTTTTCAAAACAGCTACATCACTGTACGTTCCCACTAGTGATGTATGAAGGTTCCAGTTTCTCCACATCCTTGCCGACACCTGTTATTATGGCCATCCTAGTGGGTGTGAAATGGTATCTCATTGTAGTTTTGATTTGCATTTTCCTGATGACTAATGATGTTGAGCATCTTTTCATGTGCATATTGGCCACTTGCAGAAGTGTCTCTTAAAATCTTTCCCTGTTAAAATTGGGATTTTGTCTTTTTATTGTTGTTATGGTTCTTTATATATTTTGGATACTAGATCCTTGTCGGATATATATTTTTGTGAATATTTTCTCTCATTCTGCAGGTTGTCTTTTTACACTTTTGACAGTGTACTTTGAAGCACAAAAGATTTTCATTTTGATGATGTCCAATTTATTGAATTTTTCTACTATCATTATGCTTTTGTTATCATATATAAGAAAGCATTGCCTAACCCAGTTTCATGAAGATTTACTGCTATGCTTTCTTCTAAGAGTTTTATAGTTTTAGCTCTTGCATTTATGTCTATGATCCATTTAGAGTTAATTTTTGTATATAATACAAGGTAGGAGTCTGACTTCATTCTTTTTCATATGACTATCCAGTTGTCCAGCACCATTTGTTGAAAAGACTCTTCTTTCCCCCACTGAGTTATCTTGGCATACTTGTCAAAAACCAATTGACTGTAAATAAAGGTTTATTTTTTGCCTCAATTCAATTCCACTTATCTATGAATTTCTCCGTATACTAGTACCATGCTGTCTTGATTACCACAGCTTTGTAGTCGGTTTTGGAACCAGGCAGTGTGAGTTCTCCAAATTTATTATTCTCCTTTAAGATTGTTTTGGCTATTTGGGGTCCCTGAATTTCCATATGAACTTGAAGATCAGCTTGTTAATTTCTGCCAAAAAAAAAAAGTTAGCTGAGATTTTGATAGGGATTGTGTTGAATCTCCAGATCCTTTGGGGGAGTATTGCCATCTTAACAATACTAAGTGTTCCAATTCATGAACATAGGATGTCTTTCCATTT
Source organism: Equus quagga (assembly GCF_021613505.1). Lineage (NCBI taxonomy): Eukaryota > Metazoa > Chordata > Mammalia > Perissodactyla > Equidae > Equus > Equus quagga. Next base: position 61,843,972 of record NC_060270.1, read on the forward strand.
ATTTAGGTCTTTAATTTCTTTCAACAATGTGTTGTAGTTGTCAGTGCACAATTCTTGCACTTCTTTTGTTGAATTTATCCCAAAAAGAAGAAGTATTTTCTTCTTTTTGATACTGAGCACCTTAATTTTTAAGGAAAGGAAGCAGAGAGAGACAAAATGATTCTCCAAAACCCAAAATGTAAAACAAAGGAACAGAAGGGAGGAGACTAATTTCTACAATCATCGCTGGAGTTTCATGATGCAGACCAGCCATAAGCTGGATTCTAGAGTCCAGGCCGCCCTCACCCCCATCCTGCCCTCATCACTCACCATCTTTTCAGAGGATGGGAGGGGGTCACTTACCTGCGTCCTCCACATGTGGTTCATCATCTTACTCTCAAGTCAGGAGATGAGAGCTCATTCACTCCGCAATGTGAGTAACATGAATGATTGTTTGATTTTTAAGAGCAATTTAATGCCAATCCTTCATCATCCGGTGCATACTACGTGTCTTGTCTGTGCCAGGAGCTGCTGACACAGCAAATAACCTCTAGATAGTCCCTGTTTTCAGGGGGCTCAGACCAGTGGCAAGACCACTACACAGTGATATATAGGAAGGAAAGGGACTCGATAGAGGAGTGCGCAGGGATCCTGGATCCCCAGAATGGCAGTTGGTGATACTCTTCAGGCGAAGTTCCCAGGAGGCCCCAGCTGCATCTTGAGGGAGGAGGAGGAGGACACTGGACACAGGCGCAGGGAGGACAGCTCCTGAGCAGAAGCTTGGAGCCTGGGGTAGGCATGGCAGGTGGGATTCAGGAGGCACAGGGAGTTCAGTGCAGAGGAGATGAGCATGGGGTCAGAGGCAGGCGTGCAATAGGAGGGTCCCATTGTTTCTGCCTCAGCAGAGGATCTCCTTCCTGTTTTCTTGAGGGGGTGGTGACTTCATGTTCCCTGAAACCTCATCCACTCATCCCAGCGTGGAAGGGGCTGACCACCTGTTTACACCTCGGTGTGACAATCTGATAAATCTCCCACAAGATAGGATTTTTTAAAGAGAATTTTATTTATTTAGTACCATTAGAAAGACACCAAAATATATAAAGACCACACAATGGGTATCCATGCACCCACACTGCTTCCATACACCTCTCCCCAATTGCCCACACCTCCTTCCACGCAGAAGTAACCACTATCCTGAATTTTGGTATTTATTGTTAGCCCCATGCAGCCCTTCATACTTGTGCTCAATACATATGAATCCCGAAACTGTACACAGTCCTTGTACCTTGCAGTTTTTGTATTTTGCATACACGGCATCATTCTGCAGAGCCCCCAGTGCAGCTTGCTTTTCTCGCTCGGCTGTGAGTTCAGCCTGCACCCACACTGCAGACGCCCTTCTGGTGCAGCCAGCCTCTGCGGACACCCCATTGTTAGGATAGCCCACAGTCCATTCCCCTGTTTCTGGGCCTTTCATTTGTTCACAATTTTTTGCTCTTCCAAGCACAGCGATGAGTAATCTTGGTTGTTTCTCCCGATGCACAGATAATAGTTTCTCCAGGGAAGAGACTTCCAAACAGACTTTTACTGTGCTCTGCAGGCAAAAATGGATTTTATATTGTAACTCAGTGCACATATGTTTCCCAGAGTTGCTCTCCTCCCGGCAGTGATGGGGCTGCCTCCAACGGGGACCAGGAGTTCCCATATTGTCAGAAACTTTCGTTTTGGGACATCTGATGGGTATAAAATAATATTTTGTTGTGCTTTTACTTGGCATTTCTCTGTGACTAAGAAAGCAAAGCCTCTTCTCATGAACTTCCAGGACATCTATACTTCCTCTTCTCTGAGTTGCCTTTTTATGTATTTTACCTATTTTTCTATATTTTTTTAATTGATTTGTGCAACTTCATTATGCATTCTGTATACTAATCTAGTATTTTCTCACTGTCTCTGGTTTTTGCTTTTATTGCTGTTTTTTGATAATTTCGTCAAGTTCCTAGATGATTTGTGCTTTTGTATTGTTTATGAAATCATTACGGCAAATTCATAAATATAGTCTCTTGCAGATTTTTATAACAGTTTCAGATGTTTGATTTTTTATATTTAGGTCTTTAACCCATTTGTAATTTATTTTAGATGGGTCTGCTGCCTGTTTTTTGTGGGGAACATTGGTCCTGAGCTAACATCTGTTGCCAATCTTCCTCTTTTATTTTTTTTCTCTCCAAAGACCCAGGACGTAGTTGTCTATCCTAATTGTAAGTCCTTCTAGTTCTTCTATGCAGGACGCCGCCACAGCATGGCTTGATGAGCAGTGTGTAGGTCTGCACCCAGGATCCAAATGGGTGAACCCTCAGCCACTGAGGCAGAGCAAGTGAACTTAACCACTCAGCCATGGGGCTGGCCCCTGCAATTTATTTTTGTTTATGATTTAAAACAAAGATTCAATTCTATTTCATCTTTCATGTGGATAACAAATTGTTCTAGCAAATTGATTTCCCAGCCCACTCTCTGCACACTGATCTGCAAGTTCTGTCACAAACCAAGTTTCCACGCTGGGAAGTTCTGCTGCTGAGCGCTCCGTCTGAGTCCGCAGTCAGTGTGTATTTCTCTGTACCAGTAACACCTTGTCTGAATTGTTACAGCTTTATGACATCTCACAGGTCTGCTGGGCAATACTTCCTATCTTGTTCTCTATCTTCACGATGGTCTTGGCTCATTGCTCTTCCATACAAATCGTAGAATCACTTTGACAAGTCCCTCCTCCCACCCCCCAGCAAAGAAGCTGCTCAGATGGTAGTAGTATTGCAGCGAGTCTACACAAATTTGAGCAGGACTGACGTTTTTCACATATATTGCTCCATTTATTTAGATTTTCTTTAATGTCTTTCCAGAAGTTTTGCAATTTGCTCTATTAGAGACTATATACATTTTACTTGTATTCATAGGGAACTTATATATTTTGTTGCTATTATAAATGAAATCTTTTTTTAATACATATGCTAAGCTTTAGCTGTTAGGGCATCTTCATTTTTACGGGGCTCCAACCCTACAAGGTGAAGAACTACCTGGTTTGTGTGGCTCCAGCAGGTCTGCCTCCCGCCGCCTTGGAGCCAGGGGCCAGTCATCCTCTGTGCCAGCTACTGTCGCTCCTTGCCTGCTCAGCAACCAGGGGCCCCTCCAAACAGCCTGCCTGCGGACTCGTCTGAGCTGAGACTGCTTCAACCTCCTGTTGGGTCCATGACTGAGCGCAAGGACTCTAGCTCCCAGAGGCCTCCAGGCACTGAGCCATGATCCAGCAGTGAAAGGCAGGTTCCCACAGTGGGGCAGGGCCAGGAAGGCAGCGCAGTCAGGGTTGCCCAGGTGAAGCCCACAGGCCACAGGAGGAAGCAAGGTGCTGTGGGACGAGCCATCTGCAGCTGCGCACCCTCCTCAACTTCTCTGAGCAGAGGGCTGGCTTCACAGCTGTCCAGGTTTGCCCAAGAATGAGGGTTTCCAGGGAACCATGACTTTCAGTGCTGAAATTGAGGAATTCCAGGCAAACTGGGATAAGCTGGCACCCCCACTAGGGACATAAGCTGGACAAGACAGAGTCCACAGGACTGGCTACAAAATTTGTGCAAAGCCTTGCAAAATGGGACCCTTTGTGATTGCCCAGGTCGCACCCTATAAAGTAGACCTGCATGATCCTATTCTCTAGAATCGTGCCAGTTCCAGGGTGGCAGATGGGGCCATGGAAGCCCCACACTGGAATGAAGGGAGCGAGACCTCAGGAGGGCAGGCCCAGCACCAGCACCCCTCACAAGGGCGGCCCACCGGCAGCCGCAGCATGCCTCTCTGGAACTGTCGCTGGCTCCCCATTCCCTCAGTCCTGCTGTTTGTTAGTTTACCCTTCTCTCCCAAGTCCTTCCCAAAGGGTCCAGGCCCATCTCTTCATTTTCTAGGCCAGTGGTTCTCACATGTTAGTAAGCATCAGAATCAGAAGAACATACGACAGAGGCTGTACGTGGCCCTTAAAGCCTAAAGCATTTACTTTCTGGCCCTTTGCAGAAAGTTTGCTAATCCTGGCCTAGAGCCGCGATTCAACCTATGGTGCATCAGAATCCGCTGGCGGGCTTGTTACAACACCATTGTCAGCCCTGCCCGGAGTTTGGGGGGCTCCAGGCTGCCCGGGTCCGGGGCCCCAGGTCGCAGCCTGCTGGCCAAGGCCATCAGAGCAATTTTCACTGGAGCCTCACGGGCTGTGGTGGCCCACCCCGCCGGTCAGTGAGGACTGCAAGGGCTGAGCCGGGATGGCCCCGTGCCTGCACACGCAGGCTCTCCCCAACTACCCCATCGGGCTTGGTCCTGGGGAGACCAGTGCGTTGGGCCCGCTCCCAGCGGGGCAGCCCCTGGGGGCCGGGCATCCTTTGGTTCTGGCATGGGATTGGGAATGGCCTACGCCAGTCTCAGCACGGTTTCCAGGCTCCATATCTTCTACATGGAAAATATGTCTAACAGCAGGAGCAGCGACTTACCCCTGAGCCATCCCAGTGGCAGGAGGAGAGACATCATGTCTTCCTCAGGAAGGCTCGTGCCCAGGGGTAGGCTGCGTCCTTCTGTCACAAAGTGACGGTAAAGCCTGAAATCCCAGCACACTGTTCACGGGTTTGAACCAGGTCTGCTTCTTGTTTTATATTTTTCTCTGTGGAAATTGCAAGATTGTCTTAAAAGAAATAAACAAAAATAGTCAAGAACAAAAACAAGCACACAAACCTGGGTTTGGGGCCCAGGTGGGGCCCGTGGGGAGTTATGTTGATCAGCGTCCCCCGACGTCCCCACTCAGCGCACGGAGGCTGGAGGCCGGGCGCTTGCTCAGCCAGGGGAGGACTCAGAGGGTCAGCCCTCCTCGCTGAAGCCCTCATGCACAGCACCTCTGAGCCCCATGCCCCTTCTTGCAGTCGCCTGTCCCACAAAAGGGTAGCCAGCCTCCGTCACAGGGACACAGGGCGTTCAGACCCAGGGAAAGTTCCCGCGGCTCCAGCCCCCAGGGTCGCCACACATGCGTGGGGAGTGGGACGGCTGGCCTGCGGGGCCGCCTTCTGCTATCTCCAACCAAGGTGCCCACAGGGAAACACGGACCTGCAGGGCCAGCCCAGGCCCAGGCCATGTCTGCCTTCAGACTTGAAGACCCTCCCTCCTCCTCTGTCCCTGGCCTCTGCTGCTGTGCCAGGTCCCTCCACCTCACGGTGCTGAGCCGACCAGCCAGGGTGAGGGGGTCTTGCTGGGGTGGGCACCATGGGGTCGTGGTCGTTGCAGCACAGGCACCCAGGGCCGTGGGGCAGAGCGTGGCCAGAAGCCGGGACCTCCTGCACCCCAGCCAGCAGGGAAGCTGCCCTCAGGGTGTGGCTCAGACTTGGTTGAAGGGAAGGATTTCCTCACACAAGCTCAGAGGCACCCCTCCTCCCTCTGGGGGTCTGCACAGGGCACCGCTTTGCCCACTTTGCTGGAAAGCTGGTGCAGACAGAACTCGCTGACTGAGCAGGTCTGCAGGCTGGGGAAGCTGCTTGTCTCCCAGGCTCCCATCTGGAGGAGACGCCGAAAGCCTTGCTCTAAGGGCGCTCCCTGGCGGCCTGGAGGCCCCCAGACCGACCGTCCAAATGATGCCACCACAGCCACTGGATCCTGAGCATTGCTTCCCGGGGGGCACTCCCAGCTTTGTGGCGCACACAGAGAGGTGGTCTCTTTGAGGCCCTGCTGGGCTCTCTGCCCAGCCCACGGGCTGCTGGGGCTTCCAGAATGACACAGTGAGAGGGAGGTGGGCGTCCATCCCTCCAAGACTTGGGCTGGGCCCTTTTCTCAAAGGAGTGCGGTGCCTCCCCACAATTCCAGAGGAAGGGATTCTGATCCTGGTTTTACCAATAAGGAAATTGAAGCTCCATGATGCTGATATTGGCAGAGCAACGATTCAAGCTGAGGTTTGCCTCAGAACCCTCTGCCTCCCACAGCAGCTCTTCCCTCTGCCTTTGCAATGTGCTCCCCCACTGCCCGTCCTGCACCCTCTGCACCCGGGAGTCATGGGTGGGGAAGGAGTGACTGGTCCAACAGGGCCCTGACGGCGGTGGATTTTAATTTATTAACCTGTCTGCTGGGGACCCAGGATAACTTAATTTGCTACTCCGTGTCACAGACCTGCTTCCTTTGAAGGCTCTTTGTGAGGATGGGGTACCCATGAAGCCCCTCGCTGTAGGAGTGTGTAGAATTGTCCACAGAGGCCCAGATTTTCTGAGGAGCCTTCCCTGTGGGGCACGAACTGTGCAGCAGCCTCTCCGCTGACTCGGGGACAGGCCAGGCACCCCGCTGGCAGTCAGGGAGCCCCTGCCCCACGCTTCATGGACACGAGCCCTCTGCAACTTGGGGAGGGTGCAGCTGGACTGGACACGGGGAGCCCCAGACTTTGCAGGGTTAGAGACTCATGAGTTCTGGAGATAAACTCTGAACTCACTGTCATGTGAGGCCACGAGCTCAGGGGCGGTGACCTCCCTGCTCTGTGCAGAACGGGGAGGGTGTGTCTTCATATGCCCCACAGTGCTCTCCCAACATGAAGGTCAAGACGCACGTGCTCCAGAGTGCTGGGGGGTCATGTGATGGATTTTGGTCATTTCTCTTATTACTAAATGTAGTAAATGTCAGACTTTTGAAGTCAATTTCTAATGGTCCTTCCATAAAATTAACAGCAACTGCATTTACTCAGCACATGCCTGGTCAGGGGCACTGTGTTTTTCTCCATTTTAAGATGAGGAAACCCTCTCAGGGGGAGATTCCTCAGCTTGTCCATGATCACACATAGCAAGGCCTCGATGCAGGCGGTCAGACTCCAGAACCCTAGTGTCTCCTGAGGGCAGCATGGCACCCAGCACCCATTGCATCCACAGGTGGCCTTGGCCTCGCTGTACGGATGGCTCATGACACCACACGCATGACTCGGGCTCAGTGCTCACCTGTCAAACAAACACAAATCTTCTCTTGTGGGCTTTTTGATCTAACTAAAGACTGGATTCTGCTTTCCAGAAACGAGGGGCAGGGTGGCGCCAGCAGGTCTGACACTCACACCTTTAGGCCTAAGCCCTGCCGGGTCGGGTTCACTGAGATGTTGCAGATCAAGGCAAGGTCATTCCAATAAGCACTGATTGTGAGTCCAGTCATGCGGCCTCCCCAGACACAGCCCGCACAATCTGCCTTCTGGGGTCACCCCTGGAAGGAGAATGAGGAGACAGCCAAGGCCATGGGAGATGACATGCTATTCCTTTACAACCTCAAGAGGGAGGTGTGGCCCAGTAGAAGTGAAAGGAGAAAGTTCACTCCTGATTGAGTAGGGAGGGGCGCCAGGACAGGAGGAGGCCAAATGAGGGTTCAATGCAGGACACAGAGCAGGACAATGGCAATGCTGATCAGACTTTAAATTTTTAAAAAATGGCCCCACCATGACAGAGACAGAAAATAGGGAAGGGTCACCTTGCTGTGGCCAAGGCCACCTCACTCTGATCCAGTTGATATTGTCACGACTTTAAGTGTCCCTGGAAGGATGTGTCAAATGCACCGTGGCTACCAGCTCCTCCTGGACATGTTAGGACACCTGCTTCCTCCTCAGGGACGTCCTTTGGAACAGAAATCAGACCACTGCCCTCTCACTCACACTGTCTCATGCAGCAGGGTCACAGCGACGGGGAGCCTTGAGGGGGTGACTCTCTCGTTCTGCACCTGTCAAGGACTGCACACCTCCCACTTAGAGGGCATTCTGAGCCCCATTTCCACATCTCCAAAAGAGTGTGACAATGTGGATGAGACTTTGCTGGAGTTTTGGCTGAGAACAAACCCACTTCAAAGAAAGTTGCTAGACACACATCCCCTGGTCTCCCACCACCAACCTCCATGCCCATCTCCAGGCCTGCCCCCCAAACACAACCTTGGAGGGGGGACTCTCAGTGGAAAATGGGCTTCCAGCACTGAGGGGAGGCCTGCTGAGCTCCTGCACCCACAGGCTCATTTCTGTTGCAAAGGAACAGGCACATAGCATCCCTGAGAGAGATAGACAGCACCCCATCTCTCTCAGGAATTCAAGGGATGTGGACAACAGCCCCGCCTGCAGAAGCTGGGAAGAGAGGGAAGAAGGGCCGGTGCTGAGCAGAGAAGAGGCTGCATGTGCAGAATGTGGAGAGGTAAAGAGGTGTGAATTTTCCCAAAACCAAGTGATACTGACCCCAAGGTATCAGCTGGGAGTCGTCCTAAAAGGACCCTGCCTAAGAGGATGGCCTACCAGGTGAGGCCCCCCTGGGCGCACGGCAAGACTATCTGCTGAGGAGAAGGAAGAATTCAATCAGAAATTGTGAGATCCAGCTTAGGGATGGTGCAGACGGTCAGTCCCTGCGTGTCCTCAAAGAAGACCACAGATTCGCCCTCCCTTACTCCTCACCTCCCACTCTGTGGCAAGGTCACCACGAGAAACGACACTGGACAGCAAAGAGAGAAGCCCCACCAGATCTGCTAAACAGAAGGGCCTGGGATTTGCTCTGTCACCTCGTCCCCCATGCACTTCCTCCCTCGTCTGCACCAGCCTGGCTGGATCAGCTCCTGCGCATGAAGGCACAGACCTCAGGATTCCTTCCCAGCCTTTCCTGGGATGCTGAGGGCAGGAGGTTTGGGTGGACAACAGGATACACATTCATATTTTTATTTACACTGGACGTTACTTCTTAGTATGTTTGATTTCCCCAACTTTTGTGTTAGTAGTTTTCAAACATACAGAAAAGTTGGGATAATAGTACAATAAGCACTAGGATACCCACCCCTTTTAAGAAAATGAAAGATTTGTACACTAAAAATTACAAAACATTGCTGAAAGAAATTTTAAAGACCTTAACAAATGGAAAGATATTCCATGTACAGGGATTGGAAGACATAAAACTATTAAGATGACCCTGCCATGCAAAGTGATCTACAGACTCAATGGACTCCCCTCAGAATTCCAAAGGCCTTTTTGCAGAAATGAAAAAGTAGATTGTCAAATTCATATGAAGTTACAAGGGCCCTGAATAGTCAAATAATCTTGAAAAAGAATAGAGTTGGAAGACTCACATTTTCCAATTTCAAAACTTACCACAAAGCAATAGTAATCAAAACAGTGTGGCATTGGCATAAGGACAGAGATATAGATCAATGGAGTAGACTGAGAGTCCAGAAATAAAACTATATTTATATATATGATCAACTGACTTTCAACAAGGGTGCCAAGTCCATTCAAGGGGGAAAGAATAGTGTCTTCAACAAATGGTGCTGAGACAGCTGGATACCTACATGCAAAAGAATGAAGTTGGACCATGCTTCACACCATAGAAAAATTAACTCAAAATGGATCAACAATGTAAATATGAAAGACAAAGCCACAAAACCTGAAGAAGAAAACATTTAAATCTCCATGATCTTGGATTTGGCAATGGATCCTTAAATATGACACCAAAAGCATAAGCAACAAAAGAAGAAAATAGATAAATTGGACTTTATCAAAATTAAAAACTTTTGTGGGGGCCGGCTCCATGGCCGAGTGGTTAAGTTCGCATGCTCCACTGCGGCGGCCCAGGGTTCGGATCCTGGGCGCGGACATGGGACCGCTCGTCAGGCCACGTTGAGGCGGCGTCCCACATCCCACAACTAGAAGGACGTGCAACTAAGATACACAACTGTGTACGGGGGGGGGTTGAGGAGATAAAGAAAAAAAAAGATTGGCAACAGTTGTTAGCCCAGGTGCCAATCTTTAAAAAAAAAAAAAAAACCTTTTATGCATCAGATATTATTAAGAAAGTAAAGATTGAGTGACAACAGCATCATGGTGGCTTGAATTGTTCCTTTCGTCCTTCCCCTCTCAGTTACAACCAGTAAGACATCCAGACATCTGTAGACTAACAAAGGATCCTCTGCACAGCACACTAGAATGTCTGAGAGATCAATAAGTCAGTACCTCTGAAGTTGAGTAGACTGGGTCTCATAGAGGCAAGGGAATCAGGAAAGCAGTGGCAGTGGCTCCCAAGACCAAAGGCTCCAGGAACCACAGAAACACCCACAAACAGAGGCTCCAGAAACTAAGGCAATGCACATGACTGGAGGCTCCAGGAACCACAGCAACACCTGTGAACAGAGGCACCAGTAATCAAGGAGGCACCCACAAATGGAGATTCAGCACAGCACACATGACCAGAGGCTCCAGGAACTGCTGCAGAGCCTGCAACTGGAGGCTTCAGGAGCCATGGTGGCATATCTGAGCCAGCCAAGCCCTTCACCCCAGCAGTCATGGCTGTGCTTGCAACCCCAGCCCTCCTGGCAGTGGGGGCTGTATTCAAGACCTTGGTGTCCCCAGCGTTGGTGGTGGTGCCTACAACCTGAGGTTTCAGGAACCATGGCAGCACCTGTGATCATAGGCTCTAGGAACCGAGACTTGAGACTCAGCCTCTCCAACTCCCCCAGCAGTGGCAGCAGCACCTGTGATCTGAGGCTCCAGGAACTGCAGTGGTATCTGAGACCAGAGGCTCCAGGAACTGTTGTGGTGCCCATGACCAAAATTAAAAATTTGTGCATCAAAGGATATCCCCTACAGCAGTGGCAGTGCTACCCATGACCCTGGTCAGCCCAGAAGCAGCAGTGATGCCCACAAACCCCATGCCCCAGCAGTGGCAATGCCAGCACTCCCAGAAAACCCAGCAGCAGCCACAGAGGCAGTGCATGTGACTCTGGCCCCTTGGCCACAGCAATGCCCAATGCCACAAGGAACAGGGCAAGAGCAGAAGTGGAGCCCACACCCCCAGTGCCCCCCTCCCCCGCCAGCCACAGCAAGACACGCAAACCTGCCTCCCCCACCCCACTGGAAAATTGAAATTCTCTAGAAAACAAACTTTCAGTCATGGAAGATTGCAATCTAACTGATAGAGAGTTCAAAACAGCTATGAGGAAGAATCTCAATGAGCCACAAAAAAATCTCAGAAAGACAGTTGAAGAAGCTCAGATTAAAATTAATGAACAGAAAGAATACTTTACCAAAGAGATTTAAACTCTAAAAAAGAACCAAACAGAAATTCCGAAAATTAAGAATTCAATAAATGAGATGAAGAATACAGCAAAAAGCACTGGGAATAAAAAAAGACAATATGGAAGAGAGAAGTAAGCAAGCTCAAAGATAGAAATTGGGAAATGATTTGGGTGAAAGGTGAGAGAGAACTAAGATTTTTTAAAAATGAAGAAATTCTATGAGAAATATCTGACTCCATTAGAAAAATCAACATAAGGATAATGAGTATCCCAGAAGGAGAAGAGAGAGAGAAGGGAACAGAGAGTTTATTCAAAGAAATAATAGCTGACAATTTCCCACACCTGGGGAAAGAACTGGATCTACAAGTACCTGAAGCCAATAGAACTCCTAATTACAGCAATGCAAAAAGACCTTAGACAAGGCATGTGATAATAAAACTGTCAAAAGTCAAGGACAAAGAAAAAATTTTAAAGTCAGCAAGGGGAAAAAGACAGTAACCTACAAAGGAACCCCCATTGGGCTATCAGCAAATTTCTCAGCAGGAAAGAGAGAGAGGAAGGCCAGGCCAGGAGAGAGTGGAAAGACATATTCAAGATAATGAAAGATAAAATACTTTATCTTCGATACAGCCAAGAATACTCTATCCAGGAAAGTTATCTTTCAGATATGAAGGAGAAATAAAGGATTTCCAGACAAACCAAAGCTGAAGGAGTTCACCACCACTAGCTCTGTCTTACAAGAAATGTTGAAAGGAGCTCTTCTACCAGAAATGAAAAGGCAAAGCTACACAAAACTTTGAGTAAGGTGATAAATAGACAGAACTATAAAATTTCAAAGCAATAGCTGTTAACAGAGTGTTAAACACTCAATTATAGCACAAAGTTTAAAGGGAAAAAAAGCATTAAAAGTAACCAAAGCTACTTCAATATGGTAATGAATTCACAACATAAAGAGGGATAGTGTGACAACAAAACATAAAAGGGAGCAGGAAAAGGACAGAATCTCTATAGGTAAATGAAGATGAGATGCTATCAGCAAAAAAAGGACTATTTTATCTATGAGACATATACAACCCTCACAGCAACCACAAAACAAAAATCTAGAGCAGAGACACAAAACATAAAGAAAGAAGGAAATGAGAAAAACACTATAGAAAATCACCAATCTAAAATGGCGGACAGAAACACAGGGGAAAGAAACAATGGAAATATAGAACGACCAGAAAACAAAAGACAAAATGGCAGTACTAAGCCATCATATATCAATAATCAACCCAAATGTAAATAGATTGAACTCACCAATCAAAAGGCACAGAGTGGCTGGATGGATTAAAAAACAAGACTCAACTATGTACTGCCTGCAGGAGACCCTCTCAGCTCTAAAGACAAATATAAAGCTTAAAGTGAAGGGGTGGAAGATGATACTCCAAGAAAATCATAGCTGAAAAAAGGTGGGTGAAGCCATTCTTATATCAGACAAAATAGACTTCAAGCTAAAAAGGGTAATGAGAGACAAAGATGGATATTATATAATGATAAAGGGGACAATCTATCAAGAAGACATAACATTTATTAATATATATGCACCCAACATAAGAGCACCAAAATATATAAAGCAACTGTTAACAGACCTAAAGGGAGAAATTGACAGCAATACAATAACAGTAGGGGACTTTAACATCCCACTTACATCAATAGATAGTTCATCCAGACAGAAAGTAAACAAGGGAACACTGGCATTAAATGACACATTAAGCCGTATAGACTTGATAGATACATGCAGAACATTCCATCCAAAAGCAACAGAATACATATTCTCAGGTGCACATGGAACATTCTCAAGGATAGACCATACGTTGAGACACAATAAATTTAAGAAGATTCAAATCATATCAACCATATTTTCCAACCACAACAGTGTGAAACTAGAAATCAACTACAAGAAGAAAACTGGAAAATCACAAATATGTGGAGACTAAACAACATCGTACTGAACAACTATTGATTCAATGAAGAAATCAAAGGAAAAATAAGAAATATACGGAGACAAATGAAAACGAAAACATGACATAACAAAATCTATGGGATGCAGGAAAAGCAGTACTAAAAAGGAAATTTATAGTAATACATGCCTACATAAAGAAGAAAAATCTCAAATAAACAATTTAACCTTACACCTAACGGAATTAGAAAATGAAGAACAAAAGAAGCCCAAAATCAGTAGAAGGAAGAAAACAATAAAAATCAGAGCAGAAATAAATAAAATATAGGCTAAAAAGATAATAGAAATGATCAATGAAACTAGGAGAGAGTTCTTTCAAAAACTAAACAAAATTGACAAACCTTTAACTAGACTCAGTAAGAAAAAAGAGAGAAGCCTCAAATAAAACCAGAAACAAAACAGGAGAAGTTACAATGGATACCACAGAAATACAAAGGATCATAAGAGAACACTACAAACAGTTATACGCCAACAAATTAGAAAATCTAAAAGAAATGGATAAATTCTTAGACTCATACAACTTTCCAAGACTGAACCATGAAGAAATAGAAAATCTGAATAGACTAATCACTAGTAAAGAGATGGCAACAGTCATCAAAAACCTCCCAGGGGGCCTGCCCCGTGGCTGAGTGGTTAGGTTAGCATGCTCTGCTTCAGCAACCTGGGGATTGCCAGTTCAGATCCTGGGTGCAGGCCTTCACGTTGCTCATCAAGCCATGCTGTGGCGGCGTCCCACATAGAAGAACTAGAAGGACTTACAACTGGGATATACAACTATATGCTGGTGCTTTGGGAAGAATAAAGAAAGAGGAAGATTGGCAACAGATGTTAGTTCAGAGCCAATCTTCCTCACCAAAAAAAAGTATACCCTAAAAAAAAAGAAACCTCCCCAAAACAAAAGTCCAGGACCATATGGTTTCTCTGGAGAATTCTACCAAACATCCAAAGAAGCCTTAATACCTATCCTTCTGAAACTCTTCCAAAAATTGAGGAGGAGGGGACACTTCCTAACTCATTTTACAAGGCCACCATTACCCTAATGACAAAACTAGACAAAAAAAGAAAATTACAGGCCAATATCTCTGATGAACATAGATGCAAAAATTCTCAACAAAATATTAGCAAACCAAATACAACAATACATTAAAAGGATCATACACCATGATCATGTAGGATTTATTCCAGGGATGCAAAATTCAACAGCTGCAAATCAATCAACATGATACTTCACATGAACAAAATAAAGGGTAAAAACCACATGATCATCTCAATACATGCAGAAAAAGCATTTCACAAGATTCAACATTCATTTATGATGAAAACTCTCAATAAAATGGGGATAGAAGGAAAGTACCTCAACATCATAAAGGTCATATACGACAAGCCTACATCTAACATCATACTCAACAGTGAAAAACTGAAAGTTTTTCCTCTAAGATCAGGAACAAGACAAGGATGCCCGCTCTCACCGCTTTTATTCAACATAGTACTGAAAGTCCTGGCCAGAGAAATTAGGCAAGAAAAATAAATTAAAGTCATCCAAATTAGAAACGAAGAAGTAAAGCTGTTACTATTTGTGGACGTCATGATTTTGTTTGTAGAAAACCCTAAAGACCCCACCAAAAAACTGTTAGAACTAATAAACAAATACAGTAAAGTTGGAGGGTACACAATCAACATACACAAATCTGAAGAATTTCTCTGCACTAATAAACTATCAGAATGAGAAATTAAGAAAACAATCTCGTTTACAATCACAACAAGGGAATAAAATAACCAGGAATAAATTTAACCAAGGAGATAGAAGACCTGTACACTGAAAACAATAAGACATGACTGCAAGAAATTGAAGAAGACACAAAGAAATGGAAAGATATTTTTTGCTCACAGATTAGAAGAATTTAACATTGTTAAAATGTTCATATTACCTAAAGCAACCTATAGATTCAGTGCAATTCCTATCACAATCCCAGTGGTATTTTTCACAGAAACAAAACAAAAAATCCTAAAATTTGTATGAAATCACACAATATCTTGAACAGATAAAGCAATCTTGAGAAAAACGAACAAAGCCAGAGGTATCACACTCGCTGATTTCAAAACATACTACAAAGCTATAGTAAACAAAACAATATGATATTGGCAGAAAAACAGACACACAGATCAATGGAACAGAACAGAAAGGCCAGAAATAAACCCACACATCTATGGACAGCCATTACATGACAAAGGAGCCAAGAACAAACAGTAGAGAAAAGAAAGTCTCTTCAATAAATGGTATTGGGAAAACTGGACAGCCACATGCAAAAGAATGAAAGTAGACCATTATCTTTCGCGATACAGAAAAATTAACTCACAATGGATTAAAGACTTGAATGTAAGACCTGAAACCATAAAACTCCTAGAAGAAAACGTAGGCAGTACGCTCTTTGACATCGGTCTTAGCAGTATCTTTTTTAACATGTCTCCTCAGGCAAAGGAAACAGAAGCAAAAATAAACAAACGTGACTACATCAAACTAAAAAGCTTCTGCATAGCAAAGGAAACTATCAACAAAATGAAAAGACAATCCACTAACGGGAAGAAAATATTTGAAAATTATATATCTAATAAGGAGTTAATATATAAAATATATAAAGAATTTATACAACTCAACAACAACAAAAAAACCCACAAACAACTGGATCAAAAAATGGGCAGAGGATCTGAATAGACATTTTTCCAAAGAAGATATACAAATGGCCAATAGGCACATGAAAAAATGCTCAACATCACTCATTATTAGGGAAATGCAAATCAAAACAACAATGAAATATCACCTCAGGCCCATCAGAATGGCTATTGTTAAAAAGTAAGAAAGGGGCCAGCCCGGTGGCACAGCGGTTAAGTGCACACATTCTGCTTCGGTGGGCCAGGGTTTGCCAGTTCGGATCCCGGGTGCAGACATGGCACCGCTTGGCACGCCATGCTGTGGTAGGCATCCCACATATAAAGTGCAGGAAGATGGGCATGGATGGTAGCTCAGGGCCAGGCTTCCTCAGCAAAAAGAGGAGGATTGGCAGCAGTTAGCTCAGGGCTAATCTTCCTCAAAAAAAAAGAAAAAGAAAAAAGTAAGAAAGAAGTTTTGGAGAGGATGTGCAGAAAAGGGAAGTCTCATACACTGCTGGTGGGCATGCAAACTGGTGTGGAAAACAGTATGGAGATTTCTCAAAAAATTAAAAATAGAATTACCATATGATCCAGCTATCCCACTTTCTGGATATTTATCCAAAGAACAGGAAAATACTAATTCAAAAAGATACATGTGTTTTTCAGTATAGTGACCAGCAAGGTATTCAGGATGACATGAGCAAGAACAGGAGGGGAGAAGGCTGGGTAAAGAAGTCAGGAAGCGGCCAAACCTGGTAGACTTGCAGCCCCAGCACAGGCACTGGGAGGGCAGGACTCCTCGTGGGGCACTGCACACAGCCTTTGCAGTGTAGGCACAGAGCCCTGTGACTCGGGCAGCCTTAGGGATGACGCCTGGGCAAGCACGATACAGGAGACTTCAGAAGACCTGTCTGCAGGGGCTTGTACAGCCGGGAACTGTGTGGCACAGCACACTCTCACAACAAGGCGTGGGTAAGCCTCATGGTTCCAGAAAGAACAAAGGAGGACAGGAAAATAATGGCCATTGGTTCCTCACTACCCTGGTGAGCAAGTACACAGATTGCCCTACTGTGCAGTCTTTCTTGCACTTCCTTTTTTTTTTTTTTTTTTATTGTGGTAACATTGGTTTATACCATTATGTAAATTTCAGGTGTACATCGTCACATTTTGATTCCTGTGTAGATTACATCATGTTCACCACCCAAAGACTAATTACAATCCATCATCACACACATCTGCCTAATCACCCCTTTTGCCCTCTTCCCTCCTCCCTTCCCCTTTGGTAACCACCACTCCAATCTGCATTTCCTAAAGCAGCTCTCACCTATCGTAGCTGTGGTGCCCTTGGAATAAAACTCAAAAGGGTGAGGAAATTTTGCTCTAATTTACCATTTTCAAAAAGCAAATTCATAACTCTTTAAATTCTTAGTCATATAAGTTGAAGCATCAGCAAAGACATGCATGCTGGACTCAGAACCATAACCACCACACCATCATCATCAACACCCAGCGTTTACACAGCACTGCTGGGAAGCAGCCACTGACCTTCCACTTCGCAGGCTTCCTCTCATCTAGTCCTTGCGGCAGTCCTTCACAGAATATTGCATTAACCCCATTTTACAGCTGAAGAGGTTGAAGTTCAGACTGCTAATTGACACACCTAAGCTCATAGGTCCATCAAAAGTTTATTTTGAACCCAGGTTCCTCCAACTCCAAAAAAGACAGTGCATGAGTTTTAGGTCTAGACTACTTTAGGAAGTTACTTATTCTCTCCAGTTTCTAAACTTGTGCCTTTTGATTTATTAATTCCAACCCGAGGAATGCATGCTAAGGAAGTAACCCAAATGATAGAGAAAGCTTTACACAGGGAGATATATGTACCAGGGTTATTCACATGATGGAAAAACAATTTGTTCCATGAAAGTTCTCTTATCACTTCTACCCCAAAGAAGGCTGGAGCTATAGAAAATCATTTGTTTTGTTGGGTTGGATAATAGGTTGGCATGTAAGCTGAAGAATCTGAAAGGGATAAATTGTTCTACAAGAAAAGGAGGGGGGCTTCCAGAAGGACAGAGTGGGGACTCTGGAAGTCTCTCCCCAAAGAAACATTTATTGAGCTGGTTGAATTTAACCAGACAATCACTCAGAAGTTCTGGAGACTGACCAAAGGGCTTACAACACACTGAGGAACATTTATTAGCAAAATCCACAGAAACTACAATAACAACGGTGAGAGAGAGTGGCATTTGAGCTAGGGACTAGTCCGTCCTCCCACAGCGCTGCCTGTCTCAGCAGGTTAGGCAACCTCCATCTCACCCAGCTCCTTGGGATGGGAGAGTAGCCAAGAAATTAGATAATTTTAATGAAATGAACAAGTTCCTAGATAGGCACAAACTACTGAAACTGACCAATTCGAGAAGATATAGAAAATGTGAATAGGCGCATAACAAGTAAAGATATTGAATTAATAATTTTTTCTTTTCCCCAAAACCCTCCAATACATGATTGTGTATTCTAGTTGTAGGTCCTTCTAGTTCCTCTACGTGGGATGCTGCCCCAGCATGGCTTGATGAGCAATGCCATGTCCGCGCCCAGGATCCCAGTCAGCAAAACCCTGGGCCAGGGAAGCACAGCGTGTGAACCCAACCAATCGGCCACAGGGCCAGTCCTGAATTAATAATTTTTAAACTTAACACAAGGAAAAGCCCAGCCTTAGCTAGCTTCACTGATGAATTCTACCAAGTATTTAATGAAGAATTAATAACAACCTTTCACAAATCCTTCCAAAAAGAAGAGGGGATCCAGAATAGTCAAAATGATCTTGAAAAAGAAGAATAAAGTTGGAGGATTCACACTTCTCCATTTCAAAACTTAATACAAAGCTACAGCAATAAAGATAGTATGGTACTGGCATGAGGATAGACTATATATTAATGGAATTGAATAGAAAGTCTAGAAATAAATCCTTACATTTATGGTCAATTGATCAATAAAAGTACCAGGACAAATCAATGGGGGAAGAATAACCTTTTCGAAAAATGGTGCTGAGACAAATGCAAAAGGATAAATTAAACCCCTCCCTATACCTTATATAAAAACTAACTCTAAATGCATCATAGAACTAAGCAGATGTAAGGGCGAAAACTAAAATGGTCCTAGAGGACAAGAGTAAATTGTTGTGACCTTGATGTAGGCAATGGTTTCTTAGATATGGCACCACAGGCAAAAGTGACCAAAAATAAAAAAAATAGATAAATCAAATTTCATCAAAATTAAAAGTTTTATGCTTCAAAAGATATACTATCCAGAAAATGAAGACACAACCCAAAGAATAAGAAAAAATATTCATACAGCTCGGCGTGATCCAGCAAAGGAAGGAGAAACCAAGACTTTTCCAATAAACAAAAGGTGAAGGAGTCATCCCCAGTGGACCTGCCCTACAAGAAGTGCTGATAGGATTCCCCCCAGTTGAAACGAAAGGATGCTAGACAGCAACAAGAAAGCATACAAAAATATAAAGCTCTCTGGTAAAGATCAATGTATAAAAAATATAGAATCCTATAGTACTGCAATGTTGGTGAGCAAATCTCTTTCAGTTCTGGTATAGAATTTAAAAGAAAAAAGCATAAAAGTAACTATAAATCTATGTTAATGGACATATAATGTTAAAAATGTCATTTGTGTGTGATATTGTGATTTATATTAAGAAATATATAGTTTGTCTTCATCCCTGGTCCAGGCACACAGCTCCTAAAACTCTTGGAATTTACTATGAAGAGAACGATAAAGGTGTCTCTTGTTACGTTAACGAGGCGACTTTTCCACTGCGCCTAAGAATGGGGTTGGCAGCCAGAAGAACCAACCATATGATTAGAGGTTTGGAACTTTTAGTCCCACCCCCAACCTCTGAGATAGGAGAGAGGCTGGAGGTTGAATTAATTGCCAATGGCCAATGATTTAATCAACCATTACTACGTAATAAAGCCTAAATAAAAAACCAAAAGGATGGAGTTTGGAGAGCTTCCAAGTTGATGAACAGAACACTTGAGGATTTGGGAAGAGTGGCATGCTCAGAGAGAGCATGGAAGCGCTGTGCCCTTTTTTCATACCCCCACACATCTCTTCCATCTGGCTGTTTCTGAGCTATATGTTTTTATAATAAACCAGTAATCTAGTAAGTAAAATGTTTCTATAAGTTCTGTGAGCTGCTCTATAAATTAATCTAACCCAAGGAGGGCATCACTGGAACCTCCAATCTGTAACCAGTTGGTCAGAAGTACAGGTGACAACCTAGGCCTGCAACTGGCACCTGAAGTGGGGCAGAGGGCAGTCTGGTGGGACTGAGACCTTAACCTGTGGGATCTGACACTATCTCCAGGTAGTGTCAGAATTGAGCTGAATTGTAAGACACCAGTTGGTGTCCGAGAATTGCTTGCTGTTATTCTTGTGGAACCACCCTTCCACATTGTAACTGGGTGTAGAATGGAGAACTGATTGGAGATGGTGTGAAGAAGAATCCACATACACATTTGAATTTGTGATCAGAAGCTTTTTTTTGAGGTATCAATAACACAAAGTGTGCTGGGGACCAGAGATGTGAAGGAGTAGAGATTTTTGTATGTAATTGAAGTTAACTTGCTGTCAACTTAAAATAGATCGTTGTAACTTCAAGATGTTTTATGTAATCCCCATGGCAACTACAAAGAAAATATGTATAGATGATACATGAAAGGAAATGAGAAAGGAATCAAAGCATATCACTACAAAAAAATCAATGAAACACAAAGGAAGCTGACAAGAGAGGAAATTAGGTAGCAAATAGCTACACAACATACAGAAAATAATTAACAAAATGGCGAGTCCTTCTGTATGAGTAATTAATTTAAATGTGAAATTCCCCAATAAAAAGACATAACTGGCAGAATGGATTGAAAGGAAAAAAAGATCCATCTGTATGCTGCCTAAAACAGACTCACTTTAGACCTAAGGGCACACCTGGGCTGAAAGAGAAAGGATGGAAAAAGATAGTCTATGCAAACGATAACCAAAAGCGAGGAGGGGAGGCCATACTTAAACCACACAAAACAGACTTTAAGTCAAAAACTGTCACAAGAGACAAAGAAGAACATTATATAATGATAAAAGGGTCAATTCTCCAGGAAGATATAACAATTATGACCATATATGCACCAAACATCAGAGGTCCCAAATGAATGAAGCAAATATTCACAGAACTGAAGGGAGAAATAGACAGCAACACAATCATAGTAGGAGGCTTCAATACTCCACTCTCAATAATAGATAGAAAAACCAGACAGAAAATCAATAAGGAAAGAGAGGACTTGAACATCACTATTGACCAGTGGACCTAACAGACATAAACAAAACACTCCATCTAACAACAGCCGACTACACATTCTTCTCGAGCATATATGGAACTTTACCCAAGAGAGATCACATGTTAGGCCACAAAACAAGTTTTTTTTTTTTTTTCTGAGGAAGATTAGCCCTGAGCTAACTACTGGCAGTCCTCCTCTTTTTGCTGAGGAAGCCTGGCCCTAAGCTAACATTTGTGTCCATCTTCCTCTACTTTATATGTGGGACACCTGCCACAGCATGGCTTGCCAAGTGGTGCCATGTCCGCACCCAGGATCCGAACCAGCGAACCCCGGGCCCCCGAGAAGCAGAACGTGCGAACTTAACTGCTGCGCCACTGGGCCGGCCCCAAAACAAGTCTTAATTTAAGAAGACTGAAATCATACCAGGTATTTTTTCTAAGTACAATGCAATGAAATTAGAAATCAATAGCAGAAGGGGCAGCAAAAGATTTACAAATATGTGGAAATTAAACAACACACTCTTAAACAACCAATGAGTCAAGGAAGAAATCACAAGAAAAATTAGAAAATATGTTATTGTTATGTGCCATCAAGTTGGCTCTGACTCCTGGCACCCTACGAGTGAGTGATATCTACAATGTCCTGTCCTCAACAGACCTACTCAGTTTCTGTCGACTCGTGCCTATGGCTTCCTTTATGGAGTCAACCCATCTCACATTTGATCTTCCTCCTTTCCTGCTGCCTTCTGTTTTTCCCAGCATTATTGTCTTTTCCAAAGAATCCTGCCTTCTCACAATGTGCCCAAAGAAGGGCAGCCTCAGTTGTATCATTTTGCCTCCAGCCATAGTTCAGGCTTCATTTGCTCCAGGGCCCACTTGTTCGTCTTTCTGGCGGTCCAGGGTGTCCGTAGAGCTCTCTTCCAGCACCAGATTTCAAATTAATCCATTCTTTCCTGCCAGCCTTCTTCACTGTCCAGCTTTCGTACCTGTACACAGTAATGGGAATACGAGGGAGTGGATAATCTTGGCCTTGGTCTCTAATGACCCTTCCTTACACTGATAATCTTCCCAAATCCTTCCATTGCCGCCCTTCCAGGTCTCGGTCTTCTCTTGATTTCTTGGCTGAAGTCTCCATTTAAATTGATGACTGAACCAAGGTAAACAAAATCTTTAACGATTTCAGCGTCTTCGTTGTCTGTGTTAAAATTGTGTAGTTCTTCTGTAGTCCTGAGTTTTGTCTTCTTGATGTTCAAATGCAGTCCTGCTTTGGCACTTTCTTCAGAAGTTGTTTCAAGTCATTGCTGCTTTCTTCCAGTAAGATGGTGTCACCTGCATATCTCGGATTGTTGACATTTCTTTCACAATTTTCACTCCTCTTTCATCTGAGTCTAGCCCAGTTTTTTGTATGACATGTTCTGCATACAGATTGGGGAATACAATGCACCCTCGTCTGACATCTTTGCCTATAGGAAACCTAGCAAACCATTCTGCCTCTCCATATTCTGTCCTGACAGTAGCTTCTTTTTTTGTTTGTTTTAAAGATTGGCCCTGGGCTAACATCTGTTGCCAAACTTTTTTTCTTTCCTTCTTCTCCCCAAAGCCCCCCAATACACAGTTGTATATTCTAGCTGTAGGTCCCTCTAGTTCTGCCACGAGGGACACCGTTCCAGCATGGCTTGATAAGCGGTGCTAGGTCCTCGCCCAGGATCCAAACCTGGGGAAACCAGGGGCTGCCAAAGTAGAGTGCAGGAACTTAACCACCGGGCCACAGGGCCAGGCCCCTGACAGCAGCTTCTTTGTTCACAATTCAGGCTACTCATCAGGACGATCAAGCGCTGAGGCATGCCCATTTCTTTCAGAGCAGCCCATAGCTTTTCATGATCCGCTCACTCAAAGGCTTTACTGTCGTCCATAAAACTTAGACTAAGCTTCTTCTGGAATTCTGTGGAGCACTCCAGTAGCCAACAAATAATCACCATTAGATCTCCTGTGCCTCTCCCTTTTCGAAACCCAGCTTGGGCATCAGGCATTTTTTACTCCACATGAGGTAAAAGCTTTTGTTGTAGGGCCCTGAGCATTACTTTACTTGCACCGGAAATTAGAGCAAGCTTCTTCTAGTCACTGTGCTCCTTGGCATCTCCTTTCTGGGGATCAGGATGTATATTGAGTGTTTGCAGTCTATTGGCTGTTGTTTCATTTTCCGTATTTGTTGGCATATTCTCGTTAGAATTTTGACAGATTCAGTCTCTGTGGCTTGAAAGTGTTCTACCCACATCCCATCTGCCTTTGTGACTTATTTCTTCCCAGTACTTTCAGGGCAGCTTTCACTTCACTTTCTAGAGTTATGGGTTCCTCCTCCTCAGAATCTTCTTCAAAAGACTCCATCAACCTTTTGTGTCTTCTCTGCAGACCTTCAGTGTGCTGTTTCCACCTTCCCTTTATTTTCTCCTCATCAGACAGTGTGCTTCCCTGTGGGTCGTTCAGCATTCCTCATCTGGATTTAAAGTTCCCTTGGATTTCACGAGTCTTCCAGAAGAGACTTCTTATTCTTCCTTTTTTGTTGTTTTTTTCTCTCTCTTTGCATTGGCCGTTAGAGTGGTTCTCCTTATCACTATGTGACAGTCACTGAAAAACTGTGTTCACGATTCTAACCCTACTTTTGTCACCTTTTAATTTTGCTCCTCACCTATCCATAACAACTTTTAGCGTTTCTTGTCATCCACCTTGATTTTTCTTTTCTTTTTACTTCAGGCATTGTCTTTTCATACTCTTCTTTAGTAATATTTCTGGTTTCAGTTCATAGTTGTTCTGGTTCTTGGTCAATTAAGTTTAACAATGCACATCTGTTTTGGGTCAACTTTAAATTCATCAGGAATGTGGTTGACTTATATTTTGGCATTATTAGTCTTTAGTGCTCTTCTTCAGCTCTGCTCTGTTGTTTGATATTAACAGCTTGTGGTCAATTCCACACTCTGCTCATGGTCTTGTTCTGGCAGAGAGAACACAGCTTCTCTATATCGTGCTTCCAATTACGCAGTCTATTTCACTTCTATATTGGCCATCTGGTCATGTCCATGGAGACAGTCATCTGTTCAGTCGCTTGAAGTATTTTCAATAGACAGATTGTTGGCCTTGCAGAAATCCATGAGCTGGTCTCTTGCTTCGTTTCTGATCCCTAGTCAAAATTTTCTGATGATGTCCAATTCTGGTTTATTTCCTACCTTTGTGTTCCAGTGACCTATAGTTATCAGCATGTCTTGTTTCAGTGTACGATTAATTTCTTCCTGGACTCTTGCGTAAAAGCTTTCACTTTCATCTTCTTCAGCTTCTGTAGCTGGAGGACAGACTTGGATGGTGTTTATGTTAATAGGTTTTCCCAGAAGTCTGATTGATATTGTTTGGTCAGACCTCGCATCATAGCCCCTCACTGCCTCTGCTACCTCCTGCCTCAGTATTAGAGCCATTCCTTTTCTTCCAAGTCTGTCATTTCCAGGGCAGAATGCTTTGCAGATGTCTGACTGAAAGTGTCTCATTCCAGTCCATTTTAGTTTGCTAACGCTAAGGACTGCGATATTTAAGTGTTCCATTTTTTGCTTTACAATTTACAATTTACCTTGCATCGTGCTTCTCATGTTCCATGTTCCAGTTGTGTGCGTGGTACATCATCAGACTTTCCTTTCACTTTTGTGCACTTCAGCCACTAGATGTCCTCTGGCTTTAGTCTAGTTGTGTCATCAGTAACAGTGCTATTCCTACTTGTTCTTTGCTCCTCTCTAGTAACTGATTGAGTGTCTTCTGACTGGGGGTCTCATCTTCCAGCACTATCTATATTTCATTTTGGACTGTCTCATTACAGGGTTTTCAAGGTGAAAAAAAAAAGTTTAAGAGAAAAAGAAAAAAATTAGAAAATATCTTGAAACAAATGAAAATGAAATGTAACATAGCAAAACTTATGGGGATGTAGTGAAAGCAGTACTAAGAGGGAAGTATATACATTTGGCCCTCCATATCCATAGGTTCCACATCCACCGATCCAACCAGCCGTGGATAGAAAGGCCTACAATGGTTGCGTCTGTGCTGAATATGTGCAGACTTTTTTTCTTGTCATTATTCTCTAAACAATATAGTACAACAACTATTTACATAGCATTTACATTCCAGAAAATGGAAGCCACTGGCATGGAGAGGAGGTGGAAGGGGGTACTGTGAACAGAGAGAAGAGCTGGGGGGAGCGTGGCAAGTGCCAGAGAGAGCAGAATCTATTACACGTGACATTTACAAATCTTGCTTTTTATGTGAGGTATAATCTACTCATCTGTTTCCTTATAAAAACTTCAGGAAAATCCACATGATTTGCAAATGCTTTAGGAGTTGCATCTGCAGGTGTGTTTTGGGTGTAACCACTGCTGTTGTGACCCCAAGGAGACCCAGGGACCCTCTGGTCCCCACACCTTGTGCAGTGTCTGGCACGTGGTGGGTACTCTGTACTGTGGTAGCTGGAAGACTGAAGAAACGAAGGAGCAAACAAACGCCCTGACGTCTCCTAACTTCTCCCTCGTGTCCTGCCGAGTCTGCTTGGAGGAAAGCAGGCCTCCTTGAGGACGATTAGAATAGAGAAATTTCAACGTCTCCTCTGCCATGGCTCCTTCCTTGCCTGCTTTTCCCAAATCATCTTCTGCTGATCCCCGACAAGGGCTGATGCCACCTTGCTCCGAGCCCTGCGTTCTAATGGGAGGGGAGTACCTACTCATCAAGCACCTCCCTGTGCTAAATGCCTTTCTAGCTGCTTCCCCTCGTTCCTCATTTAATACTCACAACAATGGACTGTGTGAGATGGTAGCTATCATTACTTCACTTTATGGATGAAGAGAGCTAACCTGACTTGACCACAGCCACACAGTGAGGAAGTGGGATATCCAGAATCTGAACCCACATCTCTCCTCCAGAGCTTTCCCTTCCCTTTAATTTACTGAAAACCTCAAAGCCTTCAAGGTCCGCTGTATCAAAGTCTCTAAGAGAGGAAGCCCAGGCACTGGTGGGGGTGGCAGTACAGGGAGATTCTTTGGGGAAGGATCTCTCCTGCCATGAGCCCCATCACACCAGGTGCTTCACAGTGAAGGCCAGCAGAAGTCCTGAGAGCATTGCTTGAATCTTCAAAGCGTGTAGAAGAAACGAAATGATGTAACCTCTGGAGAGGACAGGTCAAGTCAGGCTCTGGGGGAGGAGCTGAGAGGCAGAGTGCTGAGCCAGAGCTTGGCCTCACCCACAAACACCCGACCTCAGCCAGCGCAGGCGCACAGCCAGGAGAGGCTGTGGCTGACTGCACAGTGGAGGCTGGCCCACGCTCGGGCAGGGCTACTGATGAGGGAAAGTCCCTCATAGCACACCTCCCTGGCCCTGGGACCCAGGATCTGGGCTTCCTTGGTTGGTGCACAGGAATTCCCCTCTCCTCCTCCTCTCAAAGCCCCCGGGCTTACTCCCACACCTAGACAAACCCCGCCCCCCAACATACACAAGAGCCACTTGTAAGAGCATACACTGTCACATCCAGACTCGTGCATGTAACAAACCTGCACTCACCTGAACACATGTGCACATATACACACGCAGATGGCTACTGTCTTAGGCACAGATTCATGGCTGCAAAGAACAAAAATCAACTGAAACCATCACAAGAAACGTAAGAGTTTGATGGTACCTGAGCATGATGGCACCTGACAGCCAACACCCGGGTTGCAGGAGCCCCACTTGAGAGGGAAATGCCGCGACCACACTCTCAGGCTAGGCTGGGACCTGGAAAAGAGGAGGAAGGCAGAAGGAGAACCAGAGGGTGAGGCGGAGGGCAGCACCAAGCACAAATTGCGCCCACGTTGTACTTGAAACAGGAGAGCCCTGGCTGGTTCTGAGCAGAATCTGCAGTCCTGGCTGTGACTCTCCCTAAGGATGAGAGAGTCCTACTCGGGCAAGTAGGGATGACCTCCAGGAGGACTTGTCCTCCCCTCCCCGACATCAACACACCCACCTCTTCTCTGCACCCAGATCCAGCCATAGTGACCTCTGTTTCCAATGGCTTCAAGGAAGGATTGAGAACAGTGGATTAGAATCCTAATCCACAGTTCTTAGGAGTTTTCTGAAAGATCCTGGAATATGTTTCTCCCTGGTGTCTCTCAGCTTTCGGTTTTGTTTTGCCCCCATGGGTTTATTCTGGCAGCCTCTCACTGGCCTTAAACTTGTTCCTAGTCCCCACTACCCTCCTAGCTGCTGGCGGGCCCTCCTGCAGCTTATAACCCACCACAAACTCAGTTCAGAACCAGCCAGCTCTCTGTGGACCTTGCCTGGATACGATGTCTGGCAGTTCTTCAAAATATTAAACACAGAATTACCACATGGCTAGCAATCTGACTCCCGGGGACATATCCAAGAAAAATAAAAACATGTCCATACAAAACTTGTACACAAATGTTCATAGCAGCATTAATCAAAATAGCCAAAGAGTGGAAATAACCCAAATGTCCACCAACTGCTGAATGGATGAAGAAAATGTGACATATCCAAACACTGGAATATTACTCAGCAATAGAAAGAAATGAAATTCTGATACATGCTACAACATGGATGAAACTTGAAGACATGCTAAGTCACAAAAGACCACATGTGGTACGATCCCATTTATATGAAGCATCCAGCATTGGCAAATCGACAGAGACAGAAAGATTAGTGGTTGCCAGGAACTGGGAGAGGAGGGTAAAGGGGTTCTTTTGGAAATGTTGAAAATTAGATCTTGGTGATGGTTGCACAACTCTGTGACTATACTAAAAATATTGAATTGTACACTTTAAAAAAGCAGATTGTATGAATGTGAGTTGTATCTCAATAAAACTCAATAATGTATACACACATAGAATAAAACAACATACATACGTGTATGTGTGTGTGTGTGCGCGTCTATATACATCATGTCACTCCTCCTTTCAAAACCCTCCAGGGTCTTTCTGTCTCACTCAGGGTAAAGACCAAGGCTTTGCAATGCCTGTAATTCCTTATGCCATCTGTCACTACCACTTCTCTGACACCTCGCACTACCTACTCCTGGCTCACTCCACTACAGGCAAACTGGCCATGCTAGGCATATCTTGACACCCACATCCCTCACTAGCTAGCCCTCTGCCTGGAATGTTCACCTCCTGGGATCTTCATGACTCATGCTCTCTCCTTCTATGTGGAGAAAAGTAAAGTTGACCTTTCCTTCACCTGCTCTGCAGCACCTCTATATGTAGGAGTGAAGGCAAAAATATATGGAATAAACATATAAAAATATAAAACATAAAATATTTACAAAAAATATGTGGAGTGAACAAAAATTTAAAATATATAGAATAAACAACATCTAAAAATAAATAGAATATTTCATTTATTGGGAAAATATATGGAAATAATCTATGGAAAATAAATATATGGACTAAATAGTATGTGGAATAAACAATATCTT
The DNA here is from genome assembly GCF_021613505.1 of Equus quagga. Classification (NCBI taxonomy): domain Eukaryota; kingdom Metazoa; phylum Chordata; class Mammalia; order Perissodactyla; family Equidae; genus Equus; species Equus quagga. The sequence goes on from NC_060270.1 coordinate 61,872,478, forward strand.
CAAAGCACAAATTTGTAATGTCAGTAATTGAGGAAGATGACTAAATTAAATTAGTCCATTAGTGGACTAAATGCTCCAATCAAATGCCATAGGGTGGCCAACTGGATAAAAAAACAAGACCCATATATATGCTACATACAAGAGACACACTTCAGACCTAAAGACACTCACAAACTGAAAGTGAAAGGACGGAAAAAGATATTCCATGCAAATGGCAAAGAAAAGAAAGTGGGGGTAGCAATACTTATATCAAACAAAATAGACTTTAAAACAAAAACTGTAACAAGAGACAAAGACGGGTACTACATAATGATAAAGGGAACAAGCCAACAAGAGGATATAACACTTGTAAATATCTATGCACCCAACATAGGAGCACCTAAATATATAAACCAATTATTAACAGACATAAGAGGAGAAATAGACAGTTACACAATAATAGTAGGGGACTTTAACACTCCACTTATGCCAGTGGATAGATCATCCAAACAGAAGATCAAGGAAACACTGGCCTTAAAGGACACATTAGACCAGATGGACTTAGTGGATATATACAGAACATTCCATCCAAAAACCACAGAATACACATTCTTTTTAAATGCACATGGAACATTCTCCAGGATTGATCACATAATAGGCCACAAAACAAGTCTCAATAAATTTAAGAAGATCAAAATAATACCATGCATCTTTTCTGACCACAAAGGTATGAAACTAGAAATCAACTACAGGAAGAAAACCAGAAAAGCCACAAAAATGTGGACATTAAACAAAGTGATACTGAACAACAATTGGGACAATGAAGAAATCAAAGGAGAAATCAAAAAATTCCTGGAGACAAATGAAAATACAACATGCCAAAATCTGTGGGCTACAGCAAAAGCGGTTCTAAGAGGGAAGTTTATAGCAATTCAGGCCTACCTCCAAGAACAAGAAATATCCCAAATAGACAATCTAAAAGCTCATCTAAAGCTACTGGAAAAAAGAAGAGCAAACAAAGCCCAAAATCAGCAGAAGGAAGGAAATAATAAAAATCAGAGCAGAAACTATTGAAACAGAGACTAAAAAAAATAGAAAAAATTAATGAAACCAAGAGCTGGTTCTTTGAAAAGATAAACAAAATTGAGAAACCCTTAGCTAGACTCACCAAGAAAAAAAGAGAGAATGCTCAAATAAACAAAATCCGAAATGAAAGAGGAGAAATTACAGTAGGGACCTCAGAAATACAAAAGATAATAAGAGAATACCATGAAAAGCCATACACCAACCAATTGGATAATCTAGAAGAAATGGATAAATTCTTAGAAACATACAACCTTCCAAAACTGGACCAAGAAGAAGTAGAGAACTTGAATAGACCGATCACAAGTAAGGAGATCGAAACAGCAATCAAAAACCTCCCAAAAAATAAAAGTCCAGGACCAGACGGCTTCTCTGGTGAATTCTACCAAACATTCAAAGAAGACTTAACCTATCCTTCTGAAACTCTTCCAAAAAATTGAAGAGGAGGGGAGGCTTCCTAATTCATTCTACGAAGCCAACATTACCCTGATACCAAAGCCAGACAAGGACAACACAAATAAATAAAATTACAGGCCAATATCACTGATGAACACCGATGCAAAAATCCTCAACAAAATACTAGCAAATCAAATACAACAATACATTAAAAAGACCATACATCATGATCAAGTGGGTTTCATTCCAGGGATGGAGGGATGGTTCAACATCTGCAACTCTATCAACGTGATACACCACATTAACAAAAGGAAGAATAAAAATCACATGATCATCTCAATAGATGCAGAGAAAGCATTTGACAAGATAGAGCATCCATTTAGGATAAAAACTCTAAATAAAATGGATATAGAAGGAAAATACCTCAACATAATAAAGGCCATATATGACAAACCCACAGCAAATATCATTCTCAATGGAGAAAAACTGAAAACTATCCCTCTAACAACAGGAACCAGACAAGGATACCCACTGTCACCACTCTTATTTAACATAGTATTGGAAGTCCTAGCCAGAGCAATCAGGCAAGAAAAAGAAATAAAAGGGATTCATATTTGAAAGAAGAAGTGAAACTGTCACTCTTTGCAGATGACAGGATTTTATATATAGAAAACCCTAAAAAATCCACTAGAAAACTTTTAGAAACAATAAATGAATACAGTCAAGTCGTGGGATACAAAATCAACATACAAAAATCGGTTGCGTTTCTATACACTAACAACGAAGCAGCAGAAGGAAAAATTAAGAATACAATCCCATTTACAATTGCAACAAAGGAATAAAATACCTAGGAATAAACTTAACCAAATAAGTGAGAGACCTGTACACTGAAAACTACAAAACATTGTTGAAAGAAATAGAAGAAGACTCAAAGAAACGGAAAGATATTCCATGCTCTTGGATTGGAAGAATTAATACTGTTAAAATGTCCATACTTCCTAAAGCAATCTACAGATTCAACACAATCCCTATCAAAGTTCCAACAACATTTTTCACAGAAATAGAACAAAGAATCCTAAAATTTATATGGAACAACAAAAGACCCCAAATAGCCAAAGGTTTACTGAGAAAAAAGAACAAAGCTGGAGGTATCACACTCCCCGATTTCAAAATATACTACAAAGCCATACTAACCAAAACAGCGTGGTACTGGCAGAAAAGCAGACACACAGATTAATGGAACAGAATCAAGAGCCCAGAAATAAACCGACACATTTATGGACAGCTAATATTCCACAAGGGAGCCAAGAGCATACGATGGAGAAAGGAGAGTCTCTTCAATAAATCCTGTTGGGAGAACTGGACAGCCACATGCAAAAGAATGAAACTAGACCATCCCCTTACACCATGTACAAAAATCAACTCAAAATGAATTAAAGACTTGAATGTAAGACCCAAAACCACAAAACTTCTAGAAGAAAACATAGGCAGTACGCTCTTCGACATCGGTCTGAGCAGCATATTTTCAAGTACCATGTCTGATCAGGCTGGGGAAACAAAAGAAAAAATGAACAAATGGGACTACATCAAACTAAAAAGCTTCTTCACAGCAAAGGAAACCATCCACAAAATGAAAAGACAACCTAACAATTGGGAGAAGATATTTGCAAACCACATATCATATCAGGGGTTAATATCCAAAATATACAAAGAACTCATACATCTCAACAACAAGAAAACCAACAACCCAATTTAAAAATGGGCAAAAGATATGAACAGAGATTTCTACAAAGAAGATATACGGATGGCCAACAGGCAAATGAAAAGATGCTCAACATCATTAGCTATCAGGGAAATGCAAATCAAAACTACAATGAGATATCACCTCACTCCAGTCAGAATGGCCATAATCAACAAGACAGGAAACAACAAGTGTTGGAGAGGATGTGGAAAGAAGGGAACCCTCATACACTGCTGGTGGGAGAGCAAACTGGTGCAGCCACTATGGAAAGCAGTATGGAGTATCCTCAGAAAATTAAGAATAGATCTACCCTATGATCCAGCTATCCCACTGCTGGGTATTTATCCAAAGAACTTGAAAACACAAAGGCATAAAGATACTTGCACCCCTATGTTCATTGCAGCATTATACACAATAGCCAGGACTTGGAAGCAACCTAGGTGCCCATCAAGGGACGAATGGATAAAGAAGATGTGGTATTTATACATGATGGAATACTACTCAGCCATAAGAAATGATGAAATCCAGTCATTTGTGACAACGTGGATGGTCCTTGAGGGTATTATGCTGAGTGAAATAAGTCAGAGGGAGAAAGTCAGATACCATATGATCTCACTCATAAGTAGAAAATTAAAAACCACGACAAACAAACACATAACAATGGAGAATGGATTAGTGGTTACCATAGGGGAAGGGGGGAGGGCAAAGGGGAGATTAGGCTCACATGTGAGGGGGTGGACTATAATTTGTTTTTGGGTGGTGAACATGATGTAATCTACAGAGAATCCTAAATTTATTATGATGTACATCTGAAAGCTATATATTGTTATAATCCAATGTTACTGCAATTAAAAAAAATAATCAAAAAAATTAAATAAATAAATAAATAGTCCATTAGTGCACTGACTCCCTTTGTTCCTCATCAAATTTGTTTTTGTAAATCTACAACCTTTTACTATGTACCTAAAGAGAACATATTTTAAACATATGAGGTTAGTTGCCTATGAGCTGAGGCAAGGAGAGTAAGTATTCAGGAAAAAGGGGGAAAAGAATAAACAAAATAATTTAAGATAGAATAATTTATAATAATTTGAAATAAGTTAAAATTAAAATAATATTTGAAGAACAATATTTGAAGAGATAAAGACTGAAAATTTTCCAAAATTCACGAGTAATACAAATCCTTAGATTCAGGAAGCTGGATAAATAAAGAGAATCTCACAGTTAAACACATCAAAGTGAAACCTTAGAAAACTGAGACCAAAAAAAAGCTTTAAAAGAAAGCAGAGGAAAAAGACAGGTGACCTTCAAGAATTACAGTGAGAGATCTCCCAAGATCAATAACAAATGCGGAAGTCAGCACAGCGATACCGATGATGGACTGAAAGGATGTAACTGCCAGCTTAGAATTCCGTACCCGTGAAAACAGTCTTTAAGAATGAAAGTGAAATAAAGACATTTTCGGATACACAAAAACAGAAAATTCTCCACCAGCAGACAGACACTAGTAAAAATTCAGAAAGTATTTTTTTGGCAGAAAGAAATGATCCTGGATGGAAAGTCAGAGATGCGGAAGGAATGAAGGAGAGTGAGAACGGCGTGTGTGTCCATCTAAATGAATCTAGACTGTATTGCACAATAACAATACTGTCTGTGGCATTTAAAACATATGAAGAATTAACCTACGTGACAACAACTGCATATTGTTGGCAGGGGAGTAAATCGAGTTAAAAGAATATTCTAAGATCCTTGCGTTGTCTAGGAGGAGAGCAAAGTTACCAGTTAACACTAGATTTTGATTATTCAAAAATGCGTGTTATAATTTTTAGGGTAATTACTAAAATTAAAAGAATATATAGGAGAGAAACAACCTAACTTACTACGTTAAACATAAACAGATTAAATGTTTCAGTTAAAAGACAAAAAGGACACAAACTAGCAGACTAGATTTTTTAAGGGAAAATCACTGTAAGCTGCTCATGAGACATATCTAAAATCTAACCCAAGGGTTCAGAAGGTTTGAAAGGAAGATGGGGAGGGGTACACACACCTTGTAGGCCTACCCAAACCCCATCTGTGTGTGGTGTGCAGAAGTTACAGACAGCCCATTAAGACTGGACAGGAGGTCACCTCCTGTGAAGCAGAACCTGGACCCTCTCAGATCAGCATCAAAAAGAATCGTCCGGTGGGAGGAGTGCCGAGCAAGGCCGCGGCTCCGTGTCTGTGGTCCACCTCTGGCTGGGCTCGGCCCCCTCCTCAGGTGGGCCTCTGGGGTTGCTGCTGCTTCATGAATGCCTTGAAGGTTTTGTCAATGCCAGGGAAACAATGCCTCTAGGCCCTCCCCTCCATTCCCTGCAGAACAGCCTGGAAGATTCCACAGCCCGTGACCTGGGCTCAGGGAAATTACCACAGAAGCCTGCGTGCGCCCCTGAGCACTGGCGTCCTCGTCCTCAGCCTGCACCGCATTCTCTCAGCTCTCGGCGCGCCCCTCCTGACCCAGCACTTAGAAATCTCTGAAGTCAGAGGAGGAGGAAGGGTTGAGGCCTTTCTTCCACTTATGGCACGCTGCTCTCCTGGTTTGGGATTCCATCAGGACAACACAATACAATTCTACCAGGACAAAAAGGGTGAGGGTTTGGGCCTCACACATGCAGACTCAGACTCCATTGGTGTGAATGTCTCTATTACTCTGGAAACATTTTTGGTGACTCCCTGTTCCACGCAATCCACAAAGATGGCCTAAGAGCTGGTCGGTCTGCTACAGCCCTAATGCTGGCTCATCCTCTTGTAAGGGGCAACAGCCCTCCTCCTCACAGACATGCAGAACATCGGATATAAAAGAGCATTATCAGACGCTGTCACAGGCTTCTCTCGGAGAGAAGACGGGGGATGGCTGCTTCAGACGTTTTGCAGAAGGAAGGAATCGACCTCCCTGGAGCCCAGGGGGGGGAACACCCGCCGAGGACTGAAAGGGGGCAGCTCTGTTCTTCCTGCACACTCTACTCACACTCAGAGCATGCTGCGTCTGCTCTCCAGCGCATGGGGCTTCCACACATCCAGCAATTCTTTGTGACACCAGCTGGCGTCCCACAATTAATCCACTCTGACACTGTCTACCCGGAGTGAGTGCAGACTCCGCAGGTTAAGGGCTCAGGCCCACAAGACGGTGCCCGGCACTGCAGACCCCAATCCCAAGTCCGGGTTATCACCTGAGCTTCTGACCAACCAGATGTAAGTCAGAGGCTTCCAAGACTTCCCTCCTCGAGGCCAGTCATCGGCGGGAGGGGCTCACAGGAAAGCATCTACTGACTAGACTACTGGCTTATTATGAAAGGACACAACTCAGGAACAGCAGGCGGAAGAGAGACACGGAGCGCATGCGGGAAGGTGCAGGGCTTCTGCGCCCCCTCTGGACACACCAACGCACAAACTCTCCAAACCTCTGAACTTTCCTTTTTTTTTTTTTTGGAAGCTTCATTACGTGGGCATTATTGATAAAATCATTGGCCATTGGCAATTAATTCCACCTCCAGCCGCTCTCCCCTCCCTAGAGGTCACATAGGTGTTGAATGAATCAATGCAAACACTCCACACTGCCTTTCCCCATGGCCTCCCCACCATTTCTGAATTAATGTGCTGTCCTCATTTGGAAGATGTGGAAAGTGCTCAGTGGGGAACTGGGACTCCAGCCCAGGGCGGTACAGCTCCACAGCCTGGCCCTTCGCGCCTGGCTGTTCAAAACCAGCCCTTCGAGGTCAGGGTCAGGGGTGAGATGCCTGGTGCATGGTGGCGGCCAGTGCCTAAGGACAGCACTGGTGCTCCTTCTGCCAGCCCTGGAAGCACCCAGGTCAGCCCAAGGTGGAGCCACCTGCAGTGGGAAGGTCCCCGAAACCACAGGCATCCACTCACTGGTCTCTACCCGCAGGGCCACACAAAGACTCAGGGTGAAGCAGGATCCAGAGCCAGGACGCGGCCCCATAGCTCCGTCTCCTTCTAGCGACCAACCGGCAGCCCCTCCAGCTCTTATGCATGTGACACAGGGGAATGTGGCAGCTCTTTGCCGCCACGGCAGCCCCAGACCAGAGCTGGCGTGAGCAAGAGTCAGCGGACCTTGTCAGTTCCCGACACTTGCCCCCCCCAGAACTGCCTGGGTATGGGCAGAGCAGCGGGGCATAGGCCCCGTCACTCAGGCGCCGGATCCGCGGCGCTGTGCTCCCCCGACCAGATCCTGGCCCAGCACCTCGTGCTGCTGTGGGCTGCTGTCTGCAGGCAGCATCTAGGTCCGGGTCTCAGTCCTCAGTTGGTTGAAATATTCAGAAAACCTTCTAATCACAGCTAGACTAGGGAAATAAAGTTGTTGCCCCTTCCCCATCTGCTACATTGCTGGCAGCCTGTGCGCTCGGAGAAAAGCAAGGCCAAAGTGGAAAAGCCGTGTTCTTCCTCGGAGGTGCGGAAGGAACAGGCCTCCCAAGGGTGGAAGAAAGACCCTTCGCTGGAGCGGCTTTCCTCACAAGGAGAGGGACTCTGGCCTGGGGCCACGGCTTATGATGACAAATTTGTTCCCAGAGCCCAAAAGAAAGCGTGTTCAGCCGGAAGCTTCAGCTTGAGTTTTTGAGAAGAGGGGGCGTCTACCTCCGCGTCAGAAAAGGCGCTGCCCAGAGACTGGGGGCCGGCACCGGAGCGCCGCCCCTGCGCAGACTCTTCACCCTGGAGCCCTGAGCGATGGCCTCCTGGACAACCTGGGGGACCCTCTCCCAGAGCGCAGTGCCCAGCACACTGGGGACTTAGGGAAAGATAGTTCCGTCAGATGAAATTAAGTAATTGTGCAGCTAACAAACGCAGAACTTTTGCTTTAAATCGCTCATCTATTTTAACCCTCACAACAGCCCTGTAAGGCGGGAGTATTGTTATTATCCCTACTCACAGGGAAGGAAATTAAAGCACAGAGAGGGTTAGCAACTTGTTTCAGATCATACGGTATATATGAGTCAGAGCTGGGATTCGTCAGGCAGCCCAGCTCTACCGCATTTTTAATATCATCTAGTGAAGTGGAAGAAATGGAGAGAAATGAACTTCCTGGCTCTTAATGACCTCACAGCTGTACCAGGGAGGAAAGACCCCTGCTACTAAAAGAGTTGACTCTTAATTCAGCTTAAATTTGAATATGAAGTTGATTTCTGACCGTATCCCAAAATGGGTTACTAAATGCTTTGAGGATTTCAGAGTGTGGCTCTCTCTGTGCTGAGATGGCCTGGAACATGAGGCCTGATCCACGAGGTGCAGTCTACAGGATAAATGTGAGGTTCCAAATCTGAGGTCTCTGGACACCCTCTGCCTGAGTGTCGTCCGTAGCCGGGGATGCTGCCCTGAGGAGCCAGGTCACAGGTGTGTGGTTTCTACTCCAGCAGGGGAGGCCCTCCAACTCCAGTGCCTTTTGTTCCCAAGGGGCGGGGCCCTGTTCTGGCATCCAGAGCTTACATCAGCAAGGGGGATAGAGGGAAACTTGAGCATATCCAGGAGGCTGAGGGGTCTGGGCAGGACGCATGAGGTAGGTAGGGGAGGAGTGTGGACACAGACACACCTGCACTGCTCAGCCACGGCAGGGAGGGTGTGTGGCCAGCTGATCCTGACTCGTTTCAGAGGCAGGGCTGGGACCTCTGGGTGCGGTGCAGCCTGTTGGGGCTGTGTTTGGGGGATGAGCTCGCTAACGAGTGGATGCCACCGTCCGAGTGAGCCAAGTGAGCAGAACCGCTTGGGATGACATATGCTCAAGGCTTCATTTTAGGCATGGGATGCTGCATGGTGTGGAACTGGGTGATCAGCGTGTGGAAGGCTCCTGTCTTTGCCCCTTGGCTCGGGGCTTGAAGTCAGCAGGGAAGGAGGAAGTGGATATGCTGGGGAAAACAGGAAGAACAGAAAGCCATGGGAAGCCCCAGGACCAGCTGGAACCCAAGCCTCCAACTTGGATGATGGGCATCCTGCAGGCGAAGCCGGCGCCCTTCTCCAGGAGCTGAACATGCTCAGACCCAAGCTGAGGGAGGGTCCAGCAGGGGCTGGCAGAGCTGCAGCCAGGCTGCTGCCCACACCAACAACGTGAGCCAACAGGGGAGCATGGGCATTTGTGAGACCTTGCCCAACATCCTCAGTGTGAAAAAGAATGTGGCACTGCTTTGCTTCCATATCCCAAATCTCATGCAGAATGTCTCCTCTGAGTGCTAAAACATAGATGGCTCTTATGGCCCCACTCACCCTGAATGCTGTGCTGTGCAGTGGTCAGCATCCCGCAGGCATGGGTGGGCTCATGGTGTCTCCCATGTTCACTTCTCTTCACCCCAACCCAGGCTTCCTATACCCGGGTCTCTTGAAGTCCGTCTGGATTACCCCATCTCCTGTGGCCAAAGCCAAAACTTGGGCATCTCTCCAGGGAGAGTCAAGACCCCCTCACCACTTTTCTCATTGGTCTCCTCTCCCCCCAGGCATCAACGCCTCCCTCTGCCATTAGCCACAACCTGAAGGCCTCTGTGCATCTCGGTTCTCGCAGGAATCCTCACTCAGAAGCAGCCAGCACTGTGCTCCAGGGTGGGAGCCCTTCTCCACCTGCAGGGCCAGGCTTAGCACCCAGAAGGGTGGTTTTCATCAAATGGCTGGACTTCCAGGGTGGCTGAGGTCGAACCCAGCAGCTCCCGAGGACTAGATCAGATTCCAGTGCACCACTGAGGGCATGGCCCTGGCGCCCAGTGGGCTCTCGTCCTGACTCCTCCAGCCCAGCCTTAGCCCTGTGCCTGCTGCAGGGAGGCAGAGAAGGGAGAGTTTGGGAAAGCAGCCCGAGGGCTCCACCATGCTCTGCACCAGATGCACCATCGATTCAGGGGCCACAGCAACTGCAGAAAGATCCTCCCTATTCCCACTGAACGACGCAGAAAGTGCGGGGAAGCAATTAAGAGACCTGTTCGCAGGCAGTGAGGAGGCCAGAGCCCACCATCTCTGTCTCTCCTTTGCTCCCTCCCGTCTCACCTTCCCTCTCTGGCAGTGTGCCCATCTTTGGGGGAGAATGTCACCAATCCCCAGGCTGTGCCAAGCTCAGCTGGGGGCTGGAGCGACTCAGGGGAAGAAGTGGGCCCTGTGCTCCCGGAAGACACACCTGTGGCTGAAGGCCTGTGGAGGAGGCTGCAGGTGCCAAGGGGTGAAGACCATCTGCATGGGGTGGATGCCAAGCTGAGAGACAGCAGCTGACCAGGCCGCAACCCCCTCAGCCTCTTCCTCAGCCTGACTCGTGTGGCAAAAGGGGCCTGGCTCTCTGCCTCGCAAGCTGTGAGAGGAGATAGGGACAAGGACAAGCAAGAGCAGCCAGCCTCACTCATGTGGGAGGAGCCCTCATTCCCTGACGCCCACTCCTGGGGTGAGGATGAGAAAATGGGGCAGACACACTCGTGAAATGACAGAAAATATATATATTGGTATCTGACCCTGGTTCCTGACACCAAGTCCCTAAGACCTTTGTAGTCTCCTGGGTGACAGGAGTGTCGTTTGCTTTAATGAGGTGACTGTGGGTGGGCTCCTGGATGGGGCTGGTCACCAGAAAGACCAAGCCTGGATTAGAAGGTTGGAACTTTCATCCCCAACCCCTGTTCTCTGGAGAGAGGAGAGGGGCTGTAAATGGAGTTAATAATCTGTCACTCCTCCATAAAAATCCCACAAGTGTGGATTCAGAGAGCCTCCGGGGTGGTGAACACGTAAAGGGCTGGGAGAGTGATGCATCTGGAGAGGACATGGAAGCTCCACGCCTTTCCCCATGTACCTCACTCCACGACCACTTCACCTGTCGGCTTCATCATATCCTTTATAATAAACTGGTAAACATAGGAAGTGTTTCCCTGCGTTCTGTGAGCCATTCTAGCGCATCATCCAACCCAAAGAGGGAGTTGTGGGAACTCCAGTTTATAACCAGTTGCTCAGAAGTAGTGGGGACAACCTAGATTGGAGGGGCAGTCTTGTGGAACTGAGCCTTAACTGGTGGGATGGAACACTAGGCAGACAGTGTCAGAATGGAATTAAATTGTGAGACTAAAGTAAATTGCTGATGTTGCAGAGAATTGCTTGATGTGTGGAAAACTGACACCTGGTGTCAGGAGCATTGAGTGCCGAGTGAAGGGAATGCAGGAGTGCTTTCCTAGATGGTGCTCGCTCTCCGGGGCGCCCACGGCCACTTGACTGGGCCCAAACCAGAACAGAATGTGGAAGCCCACCGAGAATCACAACCCTAGCACAGCGGTGTTTGTGCACTTTCAAAATACGTTCACATGGAAAACAAGACACTTGGTTCCCAGGACACACTCCAAAAGCAGCTGCCTGTAGTGAGGGAGTGTAGGGGGAAGAGAGAATAAAGGAAGGGAGGGAGGGAGGCAAGGGTTGGGGGTAGAGGAATGGGGAGAGGAGGGAGAGGGAGGGAGGGAGGGGGGAGGAATTCTGCTATTGTTAGAAAACTAACCAGCATAGATGACTGCTGAGACTCTGTATTAACTAAGTTAACAGGCGCTAAGCAAGCATCTATCATTAGTGGACCACGTGCCCTGTTTTCCCAGCATGCTCCTGGTTGATATCGTGGTCCGGGTTCAGCAGAAGCATGTTTGTCCCTGCTCCACCCTCTGGAGGGCGATGGCTCCAAAAGATCCATCAGAGACTCCAGCTGGAGGAAAGCAGTTTACACTGAGAGGTCCTAGCCAAGCTGTGAGGACAACCTACTGCCCGCTATCCCCCTCCTGGGGAAGGGAGCTTAGAGCTGACCACTTCCACCCAGCATGCACTCAGCAGAGAACGGAGACAGGCATCCGCTCTATGCCAGGCGGAGCTGCCCTCGAGGAGATGGGGGGCCACATGTTTCAGCCGCGCCACTGTCTTCCTGCTGGAGCCAACTCTACTTTCAGGTCTCAGCTCTTGGGTGCAAGGGCCATCTCACCCATCCTGTACCAAGGAGAGCTCCCGTCCTTTCTGGAGCAGAACAGCTGTGCCACACCTTTGAGGTGTCCTGCCAGGCTGGATCACGTCCTCAAGTATCCGCAGGTGTAAAGCCCACCCTCTCTGCACACTCCGGGGCGCCTTGTTGGCTGTGGCATGGCTGGATGCACGGTCGGCTCCAGGGCAGGTGCACTGAGTTTCGGGGTGGAATCGAGGAAGGGGTTTACTCTCCAGGGTCAGGGGAGCAGGGAGAGGTGAGGAAGGGATGGCCAGGCCAGCTCCTGCATCGCGTTGGTCCTGCTGGAATCTGTGTGCCTGGAAGGCGAGGGGACGGCTCCTCAGAGAACGCAGCAGCTGATGGCGGTGGGAGAGGTGGTAGGAGTGAGAGTGGGTATCCTGCCGGGGAGAATCTGGGGTCTGGCGGTTGAGGGATGTCTCCCTCTGAGCCGTCTCTCTAGTCAGCCTGCACAGACTGACAGTACTTCTGCTGTCACCTCATTTCCAGGAGATCAGGACTGTGGGGGAAGCTGTCTCAGCACACCTGAGCACTATGCACTTTGCGGCATCAGCTGCCTCTGGCTGAGATGACCCTGCTCATGCTTCCTGACCGTGATAACTTAGCCAGCTGGCCAGTGGCCCCTGGACAACCTCAGGGGACATGGGGCAAGGATTCAGCCAAGTAACCCAGGTGCCCTATTTCATGTTCATTCCCTCATGCGTTCATTCAAGTCCCTGCCCCTCAGGGACCTTCTGAGGCCTGTTCCCAGGTGAGAAACCTGATGCCCACAAAGGCTGGAACTTCCCCAAGGCCACAGGAGACAAAGTCGGAAGCACCCGCTGTCGCAGCCCTGCTGTCCCCCTGCTCTGTCTGGCCGACCTTCCCACAGCCAGAGGTAAGGGGGCCTGCCCTGGGCCAGCTGCTCCCTCTGCCCCATGCACACCGAGTCCCTGTCATGCCCCTGTGACTTGGCTGCATCCCCAGGGAACCCCCTCATGAACCTAGTGGGTTCGGGACATAACCCCCCATCCCTTCCTCATGCAGTAGAAAGTCAGCCAGACCTGGGATTGAATCTTGATGCCTCTCCCACCCTGGAGGGGATGACTGTGGGACATCGTAACTTCTGAACCTCCATTTCTTCATCTGTGAAACGGGCTCCTGATGCGGGTGAAGTGCCTGCTCTGTGTGGATCCGGGCAGTGGGGAGAGTGGCTGTTAGAAGGCCGACAGGCTGGCTGGAGCCCTGTGTCTGTGCAGCTCAGCCCCGGGGCCTTCTGATGGGGGCTGGCACACACCCACACGGATAGGATTCTGAGCAGCCCATAGCACGACCACCTGGATCATTTCTTCACACCAAACCTAAAGGTTCTTGTGAACACAACCTAAACTGCTGCCAAACTGCTTTCTTTTTTGAAAATTGTGATTGTTTCTGTGTAAGATAACTGATTCACAGAGACACAAATGCACACTGTGCCGAAACGTCTAAATCTCTTCTCAGGTTCCTGCTTTGCATGGGAAGATGAGTCACCAAGGCACTCAGATGCCCCGGATGGGAAATGAGGGTGAAGGACCCTCTTTCAGTCTTTCTGTTCTGCTTGAGCTCCCATGTGTAAGCAGGAATGATTCACACGCACACACACTGACCCTCTGGAAAGGCGTCTCACACCAGCGCACAGTCGCGGGGGCCAGCAGCCAGGCATGCCTGAGTTATGAGCGGATTTCTCCCTGTGTGCCCCGTTGCTGAGAGCAGCCTTGGCCTGGCTCCCGGGCGCAAGGACCCAATGTCTATCCCACTGCCAGCACGGGCCAGGCGGACGGAGCAGGACAGGTTCAGGGCTCGCTGTGTGGTGGGCGCGATGAGGACAGTGAAGGTGTGGTCAGCGGGCAGCACTGCAGGGCCACCCTGGCTCTGGCACCTGCCTGGCTGTCCCCTGCCCACGGGTTCCCGGGGCTGGTCTCCAGGGCAGGGCCGGCTGCTTCAGAGAAGTGCTCAGCTCGTGGTCAGCTGCCGGCCTAGCCTAGAAGGGAGGTGAGACTGGGAGAGCTACCCAGCGCAGCAGAACGCAAGCCTTCACTCAGGTCCAAATGAGATCCTGGAGAGTTCCGATGGGGCCCCCTTCTCAGGATCCTCAGCCCCTCCTCTCAGAAAGCAGGTCTGTGTGGATGCTATGTCAGAGTGCATGGATGCTCTCCAGCTGCAGGGTCCTCCTCAAAGGAAGACCCGGTTCCACACTGTCCTCCTGTGACATGGGGGCCCCGCCCACCCCTGGGTGAGGCTGTGCCCAGGGGTCACTCCCATGCGACCGACGCTTCCCTCAGGGCCAGGCCTGCTCATGAGACGGGAGACAGAATTCACAGCCTGGGCAGACCCACTAAGGGAGACGAAGCTACAGCTCGGACAACTCAGGCTTCTGGCTCTGATTTATTCTTCTTCCAACTAAACCTGGGTGTCCTCTTGGCCCCGATGGAGGAGGAGGACAGCCCTGCCATGGGAACAACACTGCTTGGCCCGCACTATGCCCACAGCCCAGCTCCCTCCAGAGAGGCCAGGCGGAGCCTTTTCCATCCTGAATGGGGACTTCTCTCAGAGCCCCTGGCCAGGCCCCTGTTCAGAGAATGCAGCCCCCGGCCTTCTGGGCCTGGAAGAAAAGCTACTTGTTGCCTAGCAAGGGCACTAGGTGGGCATCTTCATCATGTTTTATGGCCCCTTTCTTTCCTGCAGCCATCTCCTGCCTCCACCCACTTCTCCCCACCAGGCCTGGGAACACACCACCATCCGCTGCACACAAAAGCCCATTCTGGCCTCTGTGGGGCCAGGCAGCCCCACGTCACCCAGAGACTGGCGCCTTCCTGCCCAACTCAGTCCCCTCCTCTGCCCAGCCTGGACCCCATGCTGGTCCAACTCAGCCCCAAGTAAGTCCCCAGCCACAGGCCTGCCTGCTGCCCCATGTCAGCTGCCCTGTCTCCTCTCCCCTGAGGCCAGCGATCTAAATTGCCCCCTTTCTCTCCAGGGGCCACCAGCACCAGATCCGGGTCCACTTCCTTTGCTGCTCTTGCCTGTGGCCCTGGGTGTGCCCTCACTCCAGTCCTTCATGCCTCCAAAGCCCAGCTCAGGCCCCTCCCATGACACCCCTAGAGCTGCTCCACACTCTCATCCCTCTCCTCGAGCCACAACCCACATGTGTGCCAGGGTGCACGGGCCACAGACACACACACACCACTTCCTGGAGCATCACACACGCAGTGGTGGTAACTTACAATTCAGTAGTAGAGGCAGACGGGGTTACAGATGTTGCTCCCTGCTGTGCGTGTTGACACTGGGCCTCACTTCAACAGCAGGAGGCAGGAAGCACCCCAAAACCTTGGGGCTTAATGCAATCATTTATTATTAACACTCTCAGTTCTGCAGGTTGACCAGGCTCAGCTGAGAGGCTCTCTGTGAATGGAGGAGGGTCACCTTGGGAGGGGCCCAGGCCCAGTGAGCGGAGCTGCTCGGGAAGGGGAATCCTACTTCTTCTTACTGGTATCATTTATCGTTAAAGCAATAATAAAAAGATTGTCTGTCACTCCTTCTGTCATCAACACCCACTCCCCCTGCCAGGTACTGGGAGGAGAGTCTCAGCTCCATGGAACGTGTTTACCTCACATAAGGCTCGTGCTGACGCCTCCTTTCATGCAGTCAGGCTCACAGCAAACTTAGGAGGCAGGTACAATGATCGCCCAGGTTTTACAGATGAGGAAAGGGAGGCACAGAAGAGTCAAGTAACTTGCCTCAAGTTGCCCAGCACCCATGCTCCCAGCTGCTCTCTGCAGGTCCTCAGGCCGCCTCTGACATAGCATCCAGTGTGGCCAGCTCATTCCCACACCTGTGGGACCCAACCCCTGAGGAATCCCACACAAGTTCTGTCTCAGAATTCTGAAGCCACTGGCTCCTTGTCACACACAGACCTTGGCTCAAAGGCAAGCTCCCAGAAACACCTTCTAACCATCCTCCTCCTGCACCCGTTCTCACTCCATCCACCTCAGTTCTAATCCTCCCTCCCTGCTCAGTCAGCTGTGTCCTTGCACTGAGAAAAGTGATGCCCAGCGGCACACATTGCCCCTGCTCCAGGACTTCAGGGGCGTGGGGCTGGGGCGGCCGAGGGTGGTCTTAGACCAGGACAGGAGAATTCATCCCAGCATGTGAAGGGTGAAGTGCAGCGGCCGGGGGGGGGGGGGGGGGTGCGGACGGGACAGGAAAATGCAGGGGAGGGAACGTGCTGTTGGGAGGAGTGGCTGTGAGTGAGGATCCTGACCCCACATCTGAGGCTCCCACATGCCCAGGTTCCAGCAGACCCCTGTCTCCCCACCCCTGCCTTTCCCAGGGCTATGCCCAGTGAGCAGCACCCTGAGGAGGCATGTCACTCCCTTCGCATCTGAGCTCAGCCCCCAGAAACCTGTCCTTGGCCCTGTCCAGCCCTCTGGGCCCTCTTCCACAGTCCAGACCCCAGTGATTTCCCTGGTGGTGCAGAAGGCTGCGAGCAGGACCTGAAGCTCACAGGAGGTCCTGGGGTTCTCGGAGACATGTCTGCTCTGCCCCGAGCTTGACAGTTCTAACAGCAAAGACAGAAAGAGACGGTTCCCATTGTTCCCAAGTAAAGACTGTCTTTCTTCCTTTTTTCTTCCTTTTCATTTCTTTTTCTTTTCTCTCCCTTTGTAATAAACTGTCTGCAGCATGGGCTAGAGACTCTGTGGGTTCTTTTCCTTGTCCTGCACAGAGCATGCTGCATGAGTCATGACCCCAGGGTCAGGACTGGCGTTTCCAGGCTTTGGGGGGAGAGCGGGGAGAGGGCTGCTTGTTAATGCACTGAACTGGTCGTGTTATTGCCAAATCTACTTCTCTGGGCTCAAATGCCCCAACTGTTCCCGCATCGGAGCCAGCCCTGTCCTGGCGGCTCGTCTGGGGAGTTCAGTGAACATCTCTGCCAAAGGGGGCCAGAGCCATGGTCTGAACCCAGGGTCATTTCCCCAGAGCTCGAGCGGCAGCCCTGTGGGGGTGTGCCCGGTCCTGCTGCAGGGCTCAGGCCCAGCTTTTCCTGGGGCACCAGTGACGCGTCTGTGTGGGATGTGAGAGTTGACGGCCCTTCCTGAAATGCTCTCCTCCCTGAAGGCCCCCCAGCGGCAATCCCACCCCTGGAGAGATGTGCTGGGGACCAGGCCCACCCCTTCTCTTTGAAGTGCTGCTTCCTCCCTGGAAGGGACATACATGAAGTCCCTCAGCAGAAAGGAGCTGCAGGCACCAGTGACACTGCAGACAGAGGGGCACCTGCCACATGAGGAGGCGAGGCCCCAGGTGGGCTTCCAGGCTGCCTTCCCGCCAGGGGTGCCTGGGAGGCTCGGTTCAGACCCGAACAGGAGGGATGGAGCCGTCGGTTGCTAGACTCCAGGAAACGCCGACTGTGCGGGCCGGGCTTGGGAAGGGTGTGCACGACCTGCTGTGTGTGCATGCTGCGTGTGTCTGCGTCTCACTTTGTGTCTGTGTGGGAGTGAGTCCCTCCTCCGGGAAGCCGGCCCAGGCTCTCCCCAAGCCTGCCCCTGCTCCCCAGGCCGCGAGCGGATGGCTGCCACAGGGCCTGCTCGCTGGCCCGTTGGGGGCGCCACGGGGAGGGCGCTGTGACCCCCGTTGGGCTGAGGGGCTTGCAGGGCTAGTGGGCTGTGAAAGGCTGATGTGAGAAGCCTCCAGTGTTTCTCTGACATGGCCCTTACTCCTCTTGAGCCCCTTTGCCCAGGGGGCCCCTGCTCGGCCTAAACAGGGCTTCTGGAGAACTCTGAGTGCTGAGGCCTCCTCAGGAGGCAGAATTAGTGCCTCATTAAAGACAAGATTGCTATTTCTAGGAGCCAACAATGCCCTCCCAGTGCTTCCTGACTGGTAGCATTCACAGCCCTGTAGCCTCTGGACAAGGCTTTTGACACCCACTCGCTCCCCCAGGCAGCAGGCACAGGGACCTGCTCAGGGGGGCACAGGGCTCAGCCTGTCCAAGACTCAGTCCCACTTTGTCCCCAGGGAGCCCCGTCCTTCAAGAGGCAGCCGGGCTCCAGTGGACCACGGCAGAGGGGCCCTTCCTAGGGGTTGGGCAAGGTCTCCTCTAAGAGGTGGGGCTTAGTGGAGCCTGGACACTGGGAAGGGGCTGCCTCGACACAGGGGAGCCAGGGTGTGGGGCAGGGACATCCCACAGACAGAGAACAGCATGGCCAGAGGTGAGGCATGGCGACAGGAGCGAGCACTGTGAGAAGGGAAGAGGACAGGGCCACGTGTGCGCATTGCCAGGGTCAGCCAAGATGAGACCCCAAGGGCCTGAGGCTGAGGCTGCGTCGTCCCCTCTCTCTCTTCCCTGTGCTGAGGCCTGGACTCAGGCGAGTGCCCACAGGACACCTTCAGCTCAGGCCTCCCACGCTGCAGCTGGAGGATCCCTGCGTGGCCCTCCTCTGTCTCCCCGGACTGTGCGCTCCCAGAAGGCAGGCACCCTGCTCCCCTGCCCTCTGAATCCCAGGGCTGGACCCAAAGTAGCACCCAAACTTCACGTGTTCGAAGCGGAACTCTTGCCCCCATGGCTGCCCGAACAGCACCTTCCCCAGAGCCCCTTTCATCCGGGCCTCAAAGGTCTGCTTCCTTCTACACCCAATGCAGTGGCTTCCCACTGCCCTTAGGATATCCACACCCCTCCCTCTGGCCTCCAGGGCCCTTTTGCTCTGTCCCCACACCTGGGCTCCCACCTCAGCTCCACCCACTTTCCTCTCTGCTCTCCGAGGTGCAGCTGCTTGGTTTCTTCCTGCCTCCCCACCAAGCCCACTGCGGCCTCAGCGCCTTTATCCCCTCTTCACAGACCCTCTTTCCCTGGACTTTGTGTGACTGGCTCTTCTCAGCCTCCAGGGCTCAGAGAGGACTTCCCAGGCCACCCAAATCATTTTTCCATCCCTCACCTCCGCACTTTTTACCTCAATGGCACTTAATCCAATCTGATTTTCTGTTTGTTGATTTGTTTCCAAGAGTCCCCTCAGGGCAGGCAAACCAGATCATACATGCATGCAGGCATTAGGTGCTCAGTAAATATTACTTGAACAAATCTATTTTATTGGGTTGATCTGAAATGACTATAAACTGTAGATGGGACGTGAGAGGAGATTCAACCTTCCCCTCGAGGGGCTTGCAGCCTGCTTAGGGCACTCAGTGGCCACACACAGGTGCCACATGGGTGCCTGGGCAGGGCCTGCGGCTCCCATCCTCTCTTCCTAAAGGAGGGCACTCATGTCTATGCCTTTGGCTGCGTGCTAGCCAGCTCATGCCCCTCACAGCCACCTCAGAAGAGGTGGGTCGTTCCCCCTCAAGTGCTGGTAAAAATACCTAGTCCCCTCACTGACCTCAGGGTGAAGGGGTTGCATAATCATGACACTGAATGTCGAGCTATGACAACGATAACCCTGAGAGCTGGTCCTAGCATCATCCCATCTCACAGATGAGAACACTGAGGCACAAGGGCTGGGCAACTTGCTCGAGCACACACAGGTTGCAGAGCCAGGCTCTTGGGCTCTGAGGCTTTCCACCTTCACCCCGGCCTGGAGCCTCCATGGTCCTTTCATAGAGCAGCCCAGTCTTGCCCACATGTGAATGTGATGGGGGCAGGATGGCACAGTGAGGTGGGTCCTGGCTCCAGTGAGTGAGGGCAGGCCACCAGTGCGGGAAGCACAGGACACCCCTGAGCCCAGGCTGTCTGCCGAGCCCACGCCCTTCCTGCCACTCTGGGCCTCCTGGCATCTGGTGCAATGTTTTCCCTCTGACCACTTGATTCCTACCCCCAGACTCCCATGTGTTGAACCTGTGTAATTGCAGTATGTGACAGGATCAGAGAATTTAAATACAGTGAGCTTGGCAATTAGAAACTGTATCGTAAAAGAGCCCATGAGGGTAAAAAAAAAAAAAAAAAAAGGAAACCATGTTATGCAAATTCTTCTGCAAATCTAACAGGTTTGTCTTTTTTTAATATAGTATTTTCAGAGCAGTTTTAGGTTCACAACACACTTGAGAGGAAGGCACAGAGATTCCCATGCGCTGCCTCTCCCATGCATGTGGGTCCTCCACTGTCATCAACATCCCTCACGAGGGAGGCACATTTACTGGAAGTGATGGACCTACATTGATGCCTTATTGTCATGCGAAGTCCACGGTGTACACTAATTGGGGTTCAGTCTTGGTGTTGTACAGTCTGTGGGTTTGGACTATGGTGACACATACCCACCATTACAGTATCATACAGAGGATTTCACTGCCCTAGAAATCCTCTGTGCTTTGCCTAGCCGTCCCTTCCTCGCTGCTAACCCATGGCAGCCACTGACCTTTTTTCTTTTATCTTTTAATAACAAAAGAGAGAGCATACCTTTAACTCCACAATGCAGTCAAGTTCTCCTAAAATCATGTTCTCCAGAAGAAAAACTCAGACATAAGACTAGATTTGATTTATTTCCTCCTGAGCATTCGGTGTTGTCATTTCCCCCAGGACTGCTGAGAGAGTGAATGGCACAAACCATGGCAAGGACCTGGTCCGGGGCTGGGACACGGTAGGTGCTTGGCAAATGGAACCGTCCTGATGGTTATTCTCTGACTTGGGATCTGTCCCAGGCCTCACTTCCTGGACCAGGGATTCTCCAAATGTGGTCCCAGGACCAGCAGCAGCAGTGTCACTTGGGAACTTGTTAAAATGCAGACTCAGGCCCCACCCTGGACCTACTCTCCAGAAGCTCTGGGTGGGCCAGGCAGCCTGTGCTCTAACATGCCCACCAGGTGGCTCTGACACCTGCTCAAGTCTGAGAACCCATGATCCATGGCCTCTTCCACCAAACAGAAAAAGAAGTCCATGTAGATGTGTAATCTGTGGCCAGGGGTGTGTATTTTCACTGGACCTCCCAGCCCTTTGCCACTTTAAGGCCTCAAAGAAGAGAGAATTAACATTTGCTGAGCACCTGTGAAGTCTAATTTCTCCTTCAATCTCCACAGCAGCTGCATCAGGCAGACCTTCCTCTCTCACGTTAAGGACTTGGGTTTAGAGGGGAGGACAATTTGTGCAAAGCACAGCCGGGCGTCCCAATGCCAAATCCATGCCTTCCTCCCACCACCACAGGCCTCGGGGACATGCTTCTAGCAAGGTGCATGGACCCTGGGTGATGGAGAGTAGAGCTGGGGACACAGGAGTTTCAGATGATCTCATGGCTACCTCCTCTGCTCCCAGACCCCACAGACTCTAGGCATTGACCTGCTAGGCTTTCTGTCCTGGCTGGGTTGCTCCAAGGGCCTGCGGAGAGGCAGATATAGGTTGAGTGTGAGGGAAAAATACTCCACCAGGCAACACTGGACATGTGCTGCTGACCAGGAACAGCATTCAGGGGGGCCATAAATTGGACGAGGGGGTGCAGGCATGGGCAGGGGGGTGTGTAAGTCCAGTCTGGGCAGATGCTAAGCCCCCATGAGACTCCTGATCCCAGAAATGGTGGGCTTGGAGCAGAACTGCAGTGTGACACCCAGAGACCCTTGGCACTTTTTCTTCATGGGCCCCTTCTGGCATAAAGAAATAGACCTATTTAGGGGCCTGCCCAGTGGCATAATGGTTAAGTTCACATGCTCCGCTTTGGTGGCCCCAGTTCCCAGGTTTGGATTGTGGAGCAAGGACCTAGCACAGCTGTCAAGCCATGCTGTGGCAGCATGCCACATAAAATAGAGGAAGACTGGAACAGATGTTAGCTCAGGGAGAATCTCCCTCAAGTGAAAAGATGAAGATTGGCAACAGATGTTAACTCAGGGCCAATCCTCCTCACACACACACACACACAAAAATATGTATATTATATATATATATATGTATATATATATATACACACACACATTTAAAATTGCTTTTTAGAATTGCGTTCATATAAAGATAAATATAATCCAGGCTGGATGATGATGATGATGATGATGATTCTCAGATTTTTCTTCTGATTTCACCAGAAATTAAAATTAAAACATTTTTGTTGGTCCATAAAAATATTGTGCCCTAGTGGCCAGTGGGAGTGTGGCTCCTGGGCAGGTCGCATCTCCTTAAACCCCACAAAGAAAACAGCCAAGACTTCCCTTTGCCCCTTAGCAGAAAACAGGTCTCTTGCACCTGAGAGAATTCTCCACTTAAATCCTGTCTGCAGGAGCGTGCTTGGAAACGCAGGGAGGAAGGAGAGCGAGCTCTACACCAGGAATTAGGTCCTAGGGATTCTTGTCCACACCTGCTTCTCACCAGATGTGTGAGCGCAGACGCGTTGCTGAGCCTCTTGGACTGTTTCCTCAACTGGCAAATGAGCATACTGAGCAAATGCTCTAAAAGTTCTGGAAGTTTGAAAAGCAAAGCTCCCAGACAGAAAGAAAGGCTACCCTTCCCCTGAAGCGGGCAGAGACAGAGTCAGGACAAGGGTATGGGGAGATCAAGGGGATCCAGCTGTAGGGTGGATGTGCGCCTGTGTGCAAGGCGCGAGTTCACTTGTTCTTTCTCAGAAAACACTCCGGGTTCCCAGTCCGCCCGGGAGCTCCGCTGGGCCCCGGGAAAGCCGCAGGAAGGAGGGGGCTCGTGGGCCGCTGGTTCGTGCCGGTGGACGGCTCCAGTGTCCGTCTGTGCGTCCCCGGGTCCGCGGGTGACCAAAGCCCGGGACAGGCGGGGCGGGGCTGGGCGGTCCCCAGACCCGCACGTGCCCCAGCGGCCGAGCGCGGGGAGGCGGGCCGGGCGGGGCGCGCGGTGGCGTCCGGAGCCGGGCTCGGCGGCGCGCTCTCGGTCCTGCGGGGTTCCCGGCGCTGCGGCCCCCAGCACCATGCTCGGCGTTGTGCACTTCCTCCGGAGCCTCTTCAAGGTGAGAGACGGCGTCCTCGGACCCGCGGGTGGGCTCGGCGGCTTCTGGCCGCGCGCGGGGAGCAGGAGAGCCGGCGCCGCCGCTGCGCCCCACCGACCGCCGGGCAGCGGTGGGTGGGGCACTCCGGGCGCTCCCTGGCGCCCCCAACTTTCCGACGTGCCAACCGGGAAACGGAGTGTGGCCGCCCCGACCGCGGGGAAGGAGAGGCGCCGCGTCGGAAGGGAGCTGGACAGCCGCCCGGGTCAGCGTTGGCGAAGGCGAGCGCTCCTGCTGGCCTCCCGGGCACCGGCTCGCCCTGGACGCCCGGCACTCGGCAGCCTCGGGCCCTCCGCGCAGGCCCGCCGGTTCCGGGAAGGACAGCTTGTGCCTGGCCCAGGAGATGCCCAGGAAGTGGGTGATCCTGTTATAACGCGGACGGAGGGTACCTGAGGGTACCGAGGGAGGGTACGCTATGGGGTTGGGGCACCATTTTGGGGAAGGGGTGTCTACGCGGAGGGAGGGAAACAGGAGCCTGGGGGAAGGTTAGGCTTCTGCGCGAGGCGTCCCCCTCCCCAAACCCCAATTCCAGGACTGCTCACAGCGGCCATAGGGACCCACTCGTCTGGGGTGCCTCCACCTACCCTGCCCCCAACGGGGACCCCAAGTGAGCAGTAGGCTCCGGGACACTGTCAAGAGGGGTGGCCAGCTGCAGATTGCCAAACTCCACCTTCCCCGGTGAGCAATGTGGGCGGGTAGGCGGGAGTGGGAGGCGGCTGGCGATGACTCTGACTGAGGCACCATCTGCATAACAAAGGAGGCCGGGAAGTGCTGCCAGAGGACTGGCCAGGGAGGAGGGGGACAGCTGGGAGGGGACTGGCCCCGGTGAAGAAGCTGCTGTGCTGGCTGTGAGGCCACCTTCTCCCAGAGGTGGAGACTGAAGGGTGGGGGCAGAGTTCTCCGGCTCTGAGAGCTCTGGGGAAAGGCAAGCAGCCAGGTGACCCAGGGCCGGCCCTGCGGAGCCTTCCCTCAGCCTGGTCCTGGGCAGGTCTGGAAGAGCAACCTGTGAATCAGCTCACATGCCTGGGGTAATTCCAGTGCAGACGTGAGGGGAGAGGGATGGAGCCTTTCAGGAACTTACGCTAGCACTAGCCAGTGCAGGAGACGGCTTTGAAGAACAGGGGAGCCTGGCTGGTGTCAGACCTGTGACTCTGAGCACACAGACACCCCCCCCCCCCCATTGAATTCTGATTCTGTCACTGACACGTTGTACAATCTTGGCACAATCACCTAAGCACTTTGGTCTTTGCTTTCTCATCTGAAAAACATGGTTGATAATTTCACACCTTTCAGGGTGGTTTCGAGGATCTCTTTACAAACCATGTGAGTCTTTATACAGTGGTGAGCCTGGAACCTTGGTCCTTCCCATCCACAGCAGTGGTGGCAGCAGGTCACTGGGGTGAGGGGAAGTTGGCGGGGCAGAATCCAAGATGCCTAACTGGCCACAGGATCTCATGGAGCAGGGAGGTATGGCTGGGGAAGAGGTTGCTGGACGTCCCAGGGCAGCTGCCTTGCCCGCCCATTGACAGGGAGCCTTCTTGGAATGGGGGCTTTGGGGAAAATGTTGTCATGGGATACCCTGTCCTCACATTCTTAGCCTGTTCTGAGAGGCCTTTCCACCCCTCCTTGTCCTCAGCCCCCGTGCCTACCCTCACGTGCCCGGAGGTCCTGAGATGCCTCAGGCCTCTGTCTGTGCACAGTCAGATGTGCCTCTCAGAGGATCTCCCTTTCCACTGTCCTCCAGAGCCACCCTTGGGAAGGGCCCTGAATGCCACACAGTCCACTTCTGGCTGTGCAGGTGTATCTTACAAAGCCAGCTGTACATGCAGTTCACGAATGTTCTTCCTCAGACCCTAGTCACAAGGAGCACCCTATGATGCCACAGGTGGGGAGGTGAAGGGAGCCACCTGTTCAAGTCACCTCCTGATCCTTCCCGGGCCTGGTCTTGTACTGACCCCTTGCTGAGGGGTGCCTAACTTGGTTGCTTAGTTGATCGACAATGCTCCTTCATCCTTGGAAACTTGGATCGCAGGAGCCCACAGTCGAACTCTGGTAGCAGAGACAGTTGGTCTCCACCAGGGCCCAGGAACAAGAACAGTCCCTGAAACCTCGGGCCCCAGCGAGACTACTGTTGGGATTTGCTGCAGACTCTGCGCAGCACCCAACTGTGCTGTGGGCCCTCGGGGCACTGTGGGACCCAGGGGCCACGACGGCCGTGTGACAGAGCCCCTCGCAGTGCAGGTAGGTCAGCGAGCCTGCACTCACATGGGTCCCACACAAAGCCCACTGCCTTTGGGGCCACCCAGCGGAAGAGTCAGAGTAGCACACCAAGGAGGACATATGTTGCTTCAAAGATCGAGGCCCACCCAGCTTTGGGTGTCTTTCTTGGGGGTAGGGGGCCATTGTCCAGGAACATGTCTTTCACTTTCAAGGGGCTATCCCAAAACGTTCCAGGCACCTGGACACCTCTGCCGCTTGCCGAGAGCCTTCGCTGAAGTGGAGGTTCCCAGTGTGTTCAGAGAAGTTATGTCCCGCACTCTGGTACACGTACGTGGACCTTGCTCCGTGCTGCTTTCTGAGTCCTATCAGTATGATGCTTTAGACTAGCGGGAGGTCCTTTGGGGTAGAAAGGTCAGGGTCTCTGCTAACTAAACTGTGGCCAGAATTAGTGAGCTGGTGAAGTCCTGAGGTGGGGTGGTGAAGTTATGCCGCTGTCACTGTTGTGGGGAAAGCAACCTACTTCTGCTGATTCCTGAATGTTGAGACAGGAAGCACATGCACACACATACACACTTACACATACAGGCACACACACACACACACAGTTTTCACCAAATCAATGGTCAAGGACCATAACAGATTTGTTCCATTTAAGGAGATCACATGTGGGACAGCACAGGAGAATCCACACAACTGAACCTTAAACAGCCTGCTGGCATTCTTCAGGCCCCCGTCTTCTGCACAAGCCACACTGGGAAGGTGAATAGGGATGCAGCAGGGATCTCCACTCCTAGATTGGTGATTTCTTAGTCACCAGAGATGAAGTATTGCCTATGATTCCCTACTTTGGAGGGGAGAGTGTGTTCCAGAGGCTTCCAGTTAGCCTTTCCTACCACAGAAGTCTCCATGTCATGGGTGAAGGAAGCAGGGTGGAGTTTCTACCAGGAACTGGGCATGTCTCTGCCAACTGAGCACTCAGGAGCCGGGGAAATCACCACAGAACAGATTCAGGATCTCAATGGGCTACCACACGTGGATGCGTGGCAAGGCTCCATTTATGACCTGACGTGAATCCCACCTCCAACAGGCCCTCACTCCTGGTGTTGGGCTGTAGTGACATCCTGAGCCCCCAGGAATTAATGTTAGCTCAGAGCCAGTGTTCAGCACTTTCTGAAAGGTCTAGGTATTTGTCTGTACAGGAGCCTCAGAAGATTCACAGTATGTGTTTAGGATGCTGTTGCAGGAAACCAGCCTCCCTTTCATTGAAAGAGCTTTGGGTCTATTGACTCAAGTCTGGGACTTAGGCAAGGGGCAGTGGAGTTTAAGCAATGAATATTTATTGAACACCTACTATCTGCCAGACACTGTTCTAGGCACTCATGGAGGTTTCTGTCTACCAGCCCTAGTTAAATTTTTTTTAAACCTTTTTATCAACATTACACAAGTCCAATAGGACCCCATTGGTGTCGCCCATCCATTTGTGTCCTGGCAGCCCCCATGATCGATAATACCAAAGAGCCCCGGCATCAGAACATTCTGATACCACTTTGGCTTCTGGCACTTAAATGCTGCTTCTCATCCCTTGTCATGCCAGCTCCTGCCATTCCCATCTGTAGAATTCCCACCAAAGGTACCATCTCTCATCAGCATCTCCAGCTAATTGAGAACAGCATTTATGGCAATTTTCCAAGATGTTGACGTGCTCCTTGCCAAAGTATTTCTCAGTGCCTTGGGAGTAGGGCATGTCTTTTTGGCTCTCCAGAGGATATGGTTAGGGGATAGTGAGCAGGTTGCTCTTGATAAATCCATTCTAACACTCTCTTTCTTCAGATATTTGGATTCCTTCAAGGAATTTCTGGCTTTTCAGTTTCATTTCATGGGGGGCCAATATCAAGCTGAGGTTTTAGTCAGCCAGCAGATCACCTGCTGGAGCGCTGCTGGATCCTGGCTGTTGGAGCTAGCACACATTCTCCAGAATCTGTGGGTGCACCCATGTCGACAGAGTCATCCTGATCCAGAATAACGTTCTTCCCCCCGGTGAGATACTCGCAGAGTCCATTCCCACCCATTTCCACAGGTTTTTGCCAGCACATGTTGGCAAAATAATACTTTTGTGAAACATGAGCCTTTTCCTCCTAGTTTGGCTTTGTAATTGTTCCCATGGCCATGCTGAGATCTGACTCTGCTTTTTATTCTGGTGGGAGAGAAGGGGGCAGGGGCAGACATGAGGAGAACTGGCCTCACTTTACAGGACAAGGCTCTTGGAGTAGCCAGAGCAAGGAGCACCGGCTCAGGGAGCTTATGAATGCTCTCACGGATCCCCATCCCTGAAGTCGGGGGTCCTGCTCTCTAGTAGGACCGATACTCTAACTTTCACTCAGGGAGCAGGGAAGCTGTCCATTCAGTTGGCTTTATAATTCACAAATCCACAGATTGATGGGACCAGGCTGCTTTTGGTTCAGGGATGTCTCCAGCCTGTGGCTGCAGGAGAGAAGAGGCACCTTGTGCACAGTCATAGAGAGTCCCTGGGGGTTCATGGAGCTGAGTTTGTTATTCTCTCACTCTGTAAGCTGGCCAGCGCAGTTGGAAGCAACAAGCTCACCTCATAGTACTTGAATTCATCGTGCCTTTCACTCAGGTTTTGTAGTAAGAGTCACTTTTCGCCAAAAGCCCCAGTAGACACTTGGCCACAGCAGATTTAATTAGGGGTTCACCATGCATGCAATGAGATGCCAGGCTTCCATAACTTAATCCCCAATATATTTTGACTTCCCTTCTCCTCAACCAGGTGGAATAAACAATCCCAAGCCCCCATCCCCCTTTCCAGAAGGGTCTGTTATCGGTAATCACCCTGCTACCAATTTCTTTACTAGTGAAGGTTTTTGGTTGCACAAGACAAAAATGGACTCCAGTTAAGTGAAAAAAAAAGTATCTGTCTTGGCAGAGTGTGGGGTAGCTCATAGGACCCAGCCTGGGCAGGGATCAAGAGAGAGGAGCACAGCAGGTCCTGCTGGACAGGCCAACTGCTTAGGATGCCCCGGGCTGCTTCTGGACACTCGCCCTGCCGCTCCTCACCAGGACCGCTCTCTGGCAACCCCTGTAGACATCTAGGTCTGTCCACAGAGCCATGGTCTTAGCTGGAGCTTAGCCAAGCTGCCCTTTGGAGGGTGGGAAGAGAGGATGTCTGCCCCCTTTCAATTTCCAAGACAGGTGGGGCCCAGTTTCTCAGTTTTCTTGGGATCCTCTCCTCCCCCCAGTCAGGACTGCCATTCAGATACTGGGCAGGAGAGCAGCATATACTCCCCATGACACACGATTAAGAAGCCCCAGCAGGACTCACCTGGCCTCTCAGCTTTGGAGCTGGGGGACTGTGAGCCCCGGGGCCCCGGTAGCATTTGCTCAGGGTCACCTACGTGTTCAAACTCTGCTGGGTAAGGTCACAGCAGACACCTGAGGCCGCAGAGACCCTGCCCTCTGAGAGGTCATAGAGAAGCTGTCCCCTTGAGTCCTAAAGAGAGGAGGACTCATCTCCTCTCTAAATGACAACAAGAGGAGAGGGCAGAGTGAGCAGGACAGAGCAGGCATAAAAATCAGCTGTCTGCCAAGAGGCCCTCAGTACCTCCCCAGGGCTGCAGTTGCCCTGACACCCTGGACTCCACCATCCTTGGCTTGTATTGCTGCTCAGAGGCCCTGTGCTTCCTCCCTGCCCTGGGGCCTTCTCTCCCACACTGCCCATCCCAAGCCTCAGCTGTGGCCAGAGGCCAGTGGCCCCAGGCCATCGTCCCAACCTGGGCTTTTTCTCCAGATCCTCACTCTGCTCCCTCTGCCAACTCGGGGAAGAACCATGATCTTGCCAGATGATCTCTATCCAGCTGTTCCACACACATTTCTTGAGCACTTCCATATTCTGGGTCTTGTTCTCTCCCTCCAGGCCGTAGGCTAGTTGTACAGTGTGTCCTGGGAAATGTGTGCCCAGTCCCTGAATGAATTAACCAGCAGCAAGACCTTGACCAGACTGGAGCCCCAGGGCGCCCTTATCCCAGAGGGCCTGAGCAGGCTGGCCAGGGTTGATGGTTCTAGAGCCATGGACTCCTGCAGCCTTCCCTCCAAACCTGGGCCCACTGAGCCTTGCTCCTCAGGCTCGGGGCGCCTCCCCCCACCTCTGGGTGCCTGCCTCCCCTCAGCTGCAGCCCAGGGACAGCGGTCCCTACTGCCTGCTGCAGACTCAGCCCTTTACAGGCCAACCTGAGACTCCAGCCACCACATAACCCCAGGGAGGTGCTGGGTTTGAGTTTGTTCTTGGTATTGTGTAGGACTTACTGACCCTGAGTGTTGAGTGCTTCTCCTGCTGAGTGAGTGGGGCATGTCCCTGTGCTCTGGCTCCTGGGAAGTGCCCCATCTTTTGGCAGTCTCCTGCCACGAGTTGTAAGACTGTGAGGTTTAAATGATATTGCCCATTCTGGCCTCCTGCCTGGCTCCTGGACCCTCCTGGGGTACCCAGTCCAAGCGCTCTGGAGATGGGAGTGGCGCTATCTAGGGCCCTGAGGCACCTCATCCAGTGAGTCATGTGTCACAGGTCAGTGGGTAGGGAGGCTTCCCTGCCCTGGAGTGCCTCCTCACCTCGCCAGCCTCTTGGAGCTTCCCTGCCCCCATTTCTCCTTCAGGATGCACTGTCTGTGTCTCCACCCCCAGGAAGTCTTCCTTAATGCCTCCTTCCCTCCTCTTTGGGCCCCTTGTCTTTGCAGCTCAGCTTCAGTCACAGCAGCACACTGGCGTATGATTCTCTACCCCCTCAGCACACACGTTCATTTAAATGTACCTTCCGTGAGGGCTTACTTACTGCTGTTTCTACTTTCTATTCTTCTTGGAAGACTCCATGACTCCACGTTTTAATTTCCTTTTTCCCCACATTCCGAGCTTTTCCATCTTACTCTCACATATGACGTGTCACAAACAATGACCCCAAAACAAGCCACTTCATATCCCATGTATATCATGTGAAAATCCCGCACCAGGGTGAAAACACACTTCTTTGGTCCTAAATAACTGAGTGTAGTAATTCAAAACTCAGCCATACCTAGTACCGGGGAGTAGATTCATGGGTGTTCATTTTATTATTATTTCATAACTTATATATAAATATATTTTTGCTTTGGTGTATCATGTATTACATAATTTATGAATTAACCATATAGTGAATCAATCAGCACAGACAGTAAATAGGATAAAAGAAACAATTAGAGAGATCCTTTCCTCATTCCTGTGCACAAGATCTCTGAGCTGGTGCCGGCGTGGGGCTGGGGAGGAGAGAATAGTGATTGACTCCTCGTCACCTCTCAGGAGGCAGACGTCAGCACACTGGCTTTCACCTGATCTGCCTGCTGCCTGTCTGGAAGCCTGAGAGCCTCTTGAATGTAGGAAGACGTCTGACCCATCTGACTCATCTTGACACCAGGACTGGGCATCTGGTTAAATACATGACAAAAACATAACTATGAAGCACAAGTGACAGGTGAATGGATTGCTTTCTCGACGGCCTAGGCCAGTGCAGCCGGGGCCCTGGGCGCCCGGGTCCCTGAGGCCACAGCTCTCCTCAGCCGCAGCTGCGCCTCTGAATCATTGGCCACACCTGGACTGACTGGGTCAGCATTTAGGGCTGGGGTCCCAGCACTGGTTTCTAGGCTCCCAGGTGACTCCAGTGTACAGGCCAGCTGAGAATCACTGCCCTGCAGACCCGTCCAGTGCTGTTCTCAGGGTTTCTCTGGACTGAAGCTGAGGTCAGACCACACGTTACCCTCCAGCCCTCACCCCTCTGTTATAACCGAGGTGGGGGGCACGTGCTTCCCTGCCCAGTAGACACAGCCCTGTTGACTGACATGAATGAAACCCAGCAGGACACCACTCTAGAGCCCCTCCCACGCAGGCCATCCTGAAGGCCTTGGCGTCACCCCTGTTTGTACATGGCTCCGTCCCCCGTTGACAACTTCATGCCCATGAGGTAAAGATTCCCTGAGCTTAAGAAGGGATCTTGGAGCAAGGCTTGGGTCTGGAGACTGCCGTGCCGTGGCGTCAGCCCCTCCTGCTGGGTCCCTCTGCACTGGTGATGGTGGTGATGGGCCTGTGAGAGGCCCAGGTGGAGAGAGCCCCCTGTCCCATGTTGCTCAGTGCTCTCGGACACTTTCCTGTGATCCGTCCACTCTCGGGTGTTTTGGAGTTAAATAGGGTAATAAAGACTGGGAAGAGCATGGAATCGCCCAGCACAGAGCAAGTCCTCCACAACTAGGAGTTGTCTCCTTGGACCTCACCTCTCCATCTCTATGTCTCTCTTCTCCAAACAAACATTTTTTCTTGTAACCAATGAAGTTGAATGAAAACCCATCTCCTGATACTGGACCCAATGAGGGTGCTGCTTATGCAGACACTGTGGGCTACAGTCCCTGATAGAGGGACAGAGTGCATTTCAACTCAAGAGCATTAACTCTTAGATGCTCACCTCAGCACAGCTGACGCAGCCAGTGGGAGACGCCAGAGTCCCGGGCGCGGTTCTCCTCTCTGTGAACACTGAGCCCCCTTGTGTGGAAAGTGGGAAACAAGCAACTATCCGTGCCACGGACTACTAATAGCAGGGAGGAGTGACCTGTGATTCACACAGCACCCTGGTGAATCTCCAGAGAATTCGGCTGAGTGAAAGAAGCCAGAATTCTGTATGTTTGCATTTACCTAAAATTCTAGAGACTACTAATGAATCTATGGTGACAGAAAGCTCATCAGTGGCCCTGGGGACAGGGTGAGGGGAAGGGGGGGCAGGAGAGTGGGATGACAGCGGCCTGAGGTTCTGGACACATTCATTGTCCTGACCGTGGTGGTGGTTTCACGGCGTGTACACGTGTCAGGAGCAGGCAAGGTGCTCTTTCTGTGTGTGCAGCTCACCGTGTGTCAGCTACACCTTGACAGACCCAGGGCTGTCTTCCTGGTGGAACTGGCCTGACTTCTTGGCCAGAGACTCTCAAAACACTCCTCCCACTCTGAAAACAAGGGCATAGAGGCTGCAATCGTTACCGGGCAGCCGACGGCCCACAAGAGGGAGGTCCCATCAAAAATGGAGATGAGGTGGGGCGGCCCAGTGACTAATGGTTTTAAGTTCATGTGCTACACTTAAGCAGCCTGGGGTTCACTGGTTTGATCCTAGGCACACACCTACACACCACCCGCCAAGCCATGCTTTGGGAGCATCCCACATAGAAGAACTAGAAGGACTTACAACTAAGATATACCACTATGTACGGGGGCTTTGGGGAGAAAAAAAAGAAAAAAGGAAGATTGGCAACAGATGTTAGCTCAGGGCCCATCTTCCTCACCACAAAAAAAAATTCTTTAAAGAATAAAATAGAGACGAGGCAATTCTGGCTTCCTCAGGTGAGTGCTCAGCATGAGGCTGCCTTAAGACAAGCATGTCTGTGCGTCATGGATGGTGTGTCATTTCTGGCTGGTTCTGTAGGAGGCGTGGGGCCTGGGACCTGTGCCAGCCTGGGGTGCTTGATCATCCGAAGCTTTACACCTGAGAGTCAACTCATCTCAGGTGCTGGGCTCCTGGGAGCGTGCAGATGGCTCCTTGCTGCTCCAGGAGATGGTGTTAGAAAGGACTTTCTATAGGATTTGGTCCTGGTGAGGTGGGTTTGGGAAGATTTAAGGAAGCAGGGCAAATCTACGATAGGTGACTTAATGAATGTTACCCAGGAGGAGGATGACTGGTCTGAAGCTAAAGCTGAGATTGGAAGAGCAGCAGCCGTCACTCAGAGCGGCCAACACAGGCTGTTCCGTCTCCGTGGCCTGGACGGTGTGTGTGTTCTGTCTCTGCCCAGCTGTGAATACAGAGGGGGCTTGTTCTTGTCGTGCTCCAGAACGGTCCCAGAGTGGCCTTGCCTGAAGGTGATGTTCTGTGACGTTGTTCATGTTCTGCAGGAGGACATCAGGGCCCAGCTGTGACACCAGGCCAGCTTCTGCATGTCATGGCTGCTCTTGTCTTTCTTGCTCATTTGGAAATCAGTAGGGTACATATCTGACCTCCCGAGAACTTTATCCACAAATGCGTCCCGAAGCCCCCTGGGCCCCAGTGACTCAGCTCTCAGGGGGCCCAAGCAGGTATTTTCGGAAAAGCCCCGGGATGATTCTGCTGTGTACCGTGGCTAAGAGTTCTGCACACACGCCTGACTTGCTGAGTCAAGTAGAGTTGGTGCCGTCTGTCCCTCCCGAACCTCAGCCACCCAGGCCGCAGCCAGCCCCACCCTCCAGAGGCAGGTTCTCTCCTCCCTACCCAAGAATCTGGTCTTGCCCGGCACTGCAGGCTGTCCACATGCTGTCAGTGCCTGAGCCACCTCTGACCCGGGTAGCTCAGGACCCTGCCTGTCCCACCACATCTGCTTCTCACCGAGAGTGTGAAAGCCTCAACCCGGAGAGGCCATGGTGAGCGGGCCTGTGAGACCTCACCGCTGACTGGCGGGAGCTATAAGACACAGGAGGTTTCCGTCACCACGGTGGACTTGGGAGTGCCACAAGATCCTAACTGCGAATTTGGTGTGCCTTAACCATCCAAATCCTCAGTCTCCATGTCTGTAAGATGAGGGCGACAACAGTGCCCCTCCGTGAGGTGGCCGTGAAGGTTAGTATGCTCACCTTTGTAAAATACCTGGCCTGGAGACCTCGAATTCAACGGTGCAGCCCCCTCCGTGGACCAGCCCCTGAGGCAGGAGCACACTTGGTATTCTGTCCCCTCCTGGGTCTACCCTACCCCTCTCCCTCTGTGTGTTCTGGAGTTTATAAAATGTCAGCTCAGGATTCACTAGGGAAAACACTGCCTTAGAGAAGGTGGGGCCTTCAGCTGGAGGACAGTGAGTAAGACCTAGAGGACAGATGGATGGACAGCCAGCCAGGAACGTGGCTGTGAAAGAAGGACAGCTAATGTGGCTCCACTCCTGTGTCCCAGCCTGGTGCCTTGCCCCCTGCTCAACTGCCCCAGGCCCGGCCTCTCCCGATTGTCACATGGACTGTGTGCCACAGGTTCTCCCCAGCCTCAGTCTCAGGAACAGGGCGGGAGCTGAGCAGCTGGACGGGGGGCTCTGTAGGCAGACCTGTGTGGAGGGCCACCTCTGGGCGCAGCTGACTGGCCAGGTGGAGATCACAGGTGTGGGAGAGGCCACGTGGGGAGCAGGAACTCCTCAACACAAAGAGGAAGGAAGCCTGGACCCGGGACTTTGGGGGCAAGTGGGGAGGAACACGGAAGGCCCAGTCTCTGAGGTGGCAGTGAGCTGTATTTGCGGGGTGGTGGTATTTGCATGAGACAGGAGTTTCTCTGGACAAGTGCGCTCCCTTGACGCCCACCGGGTCTCAGGGCTCCCTCTGAAGCTGCCCTGGGAGGCCAGCGACTCCCTCAGGCCAGGATGGCGTCGAAAGCGTCCCAGGCTCTGGCCCAGTGTGCCGCTGGGACCTGGAGTGCAGTTCAATCATTCCCATGCAAGAAGTCGCCCAGCCCCGCTTGATCCCAGGCCCGGTACTGGGGAGACTAAGCTGTGAGCAAGACGCAGCGCAGCCGGCCGGGTGCTCGCAGGCGTCCTGAGTTTGCCTGAGTCTAAGGCCGCAGCCTGTCGAGAGTGCAGTAGAGGCTGTGAACCCTCATGCTAAGACCTCGTGCTTTCGTGTGTGGGCACCTTCTGACACCACTGTCAGAGGCCTGTGAGGCCTGTGGACCGTGGGTCAAGACCTGTGCTCCGGATCTCCAGCTCCCGAGGACCAGGCTCCGTGAAAGGTTCTCTCTCTCCCTCCCGCCAGTGCCCTGCAGGGAGCTCTGAGTGAATGGAGGCTCCGTGAGCATTTCAGTGAGAGGCCTGGTGACACAGTGCTTTGCTCCTGGTCAGTGAGACCTCGGCACTAGGGTCGGGTAGGTTGTCCATGTCAGTGGGACAAGGAGGCAGAAACTACCCATAGGGGATGGGCCAGGGTGGGGCTGCAGTGAGGGACTTGGGGGCTGGGGCACCTCGGGAAGCGGGCACCAGGAGGGCAGTGAGCCGTGCACTGGCTGACAGTCTTGGTGCCTGGGCAACCTGGCCAGGGATGATGCCTGAGGGGCAGTGGGTAGAATGGGGGCCGTGCCTTGGAGAGGCTGAGCCCCTGATCCAGCCAACACCAGGAGTGAAGCTGGTGCCAAGGCAGAGAGGAGAGAGGGGAGAGGCAGGCTCAGCAAGGAGGTCTCGCCTGCCTGTATGTGCCCGGGGCCCAAGGGTGCCACCCCTCCACATGGCAAGAGAGGAGAGGACAGCTTGTGGGGTCTCATCTGCTGCTCCCCACTTCCACCTCCCTGTCCACAGCCCCAGTCCAGAAGCACCTCCCTGCCCCTTGCTTCAGACCCAGCGGCCTGGGCTCTGGCTCTCCTGGCCCCACTTGGTGTGGCCTTCAGCAGTGCAGAATCTCAGAGGGTGTTTGTTTCTCTCTAAAGGGGGCACAGTGCCTCCCAGGAGCTCCCTGAAGAGTGACACGAGAGTGGTGGGGTCTGGGGAAGCTCTGGCCCCTCACAGGGCTTGGGGGAGAGAACACCTGTTGCGTGTTCCATGTCATGTCAGAGAGGCACAGAGAGGAGCAGGGCAGGGAGACTGTGGGATGCACAGATGTTTTCTGTACCTTATATGGAGAGTCACCCCCTTGCTGTCCTTAGAGGCAGCCCTGAGGGGGCCCCAAGGCCCTAGCTGTTGGGTGGGGGTACAGCAGCCACCCTGCTCCTGGAGTACAACCCAAAAGGTGGGCCAGGCCACCTTTCTGCCATGGAACCTGCAGGAGGCTCTCTTCAAATCACTCAGGAGAGGCACTGTAATGTCCCGCCTTCCCTCGGGGCAAAGATACACTTTTTAAAAACAGCTTAATACTTTTAAAATAAAGATGCATTTATAATTGATGTGTACATTTAAAAGTGATTTCTTCTTACCCCTCAAAAGCTATCATCAACTTAGCAGCATCTTTGTGTTGAGGAAATAGGATAGTTGTAAACTTCACATGTGGTGGGGAAACATAGCATGTGACATCCCCGGGAGGTCCCAGTCCCAGAGCCCAGCTCAGAGGCTTGTGACTCTGGATCAGGCCAGTCTGGCCCACTGGGGGTTCTCAAAGGAGCCCACACTTCCAGAGCATCCTCACCGTGACACGCAAGGATAGCTGGACAAGGGAGGAAGGAATAGATTCCCCCAACTTCCCACAGCAGCTCCCGCCTTGGCCCCCATGGCCGCCTGCATCACATCTCCCGGAAGTGTGTGTGAGCGCCTTGCTTTTGTGTCTGATGGGCAGAACAGGAGCCGCCTTGGCTGACTCTCTGCTGTGGCCCTCTGTGTGCAGGAGGAGCCACCTCTTGGGACACTGAGGGAGCAGGCACTTCTGGTGAGCCTTGTGGTCTGAGTCTGCCCGGAGAGCTGCTGACACGGCCAGTGACTGGGCCATCACATTCAAGGATTGCTTTTCTCTGGGAGCCATCTCCACACTCCTTCAAGGAGCCAGGTCCTGGGACCCCCTCCAACTTGTCCATGGCCCACACCCAGCACCCAAGTGTCTCTTGCTCAGATCTCCAACTCCACATGCCCCCAAATTGGCCCAGGGCGTCTCTCTCAGGACACAGGCCCCCTCTGGTCCAGTCGCATGTATTCTAATGTGACGGGTCGCACAGCAAAGCGCAGGGCTGGTGGGCAGACTGCAGGAAGGGCAGTGCCTCCAGCAGTGGGGCAGCGGCAGCGGGCAGGCAGGTGTCCCTCAGGGCAGAGACCTTGTTTGTGGTTGAAGGAACTACAACTCTCAGGGGTGGTGAGCAGAGCAGGGGTGGTGGAGACAAGGAAGTGGTGGAACAGGAGCCAACGTCAAAAGCCCACTTCTCTGCCATAGTGGGCAGCCTCCAGCAATCTAGGCCTTCCAGTGGGACCCTTCCAATGACATTCTGGGGCCATCCAGGGCCTCTGTCATACACATGCTTCTGTGAGGCCTGGTTATGTCAGAGGGAGAAGACAGTCCCTGTGCAGGACCCGATGCGTTCCAGGCCCCACCATGCAGCCTACAGAGTCACCTTGGACCTCTGGGTGCAGGCCCTGCCTGGGCTGGGACCTGGAGCTGCCAGGCCTGCATTCCCACTATGAGCAGTTCACTCAGTTCCTCTGAGTAGGTCTGTTAAGCTGCAAAACTGGAGTGAGTAACCACCCTGCTGAGGCCCTGGGCAGTGCTGCGGAAAGGGCAGATGGGATGTGAGGTTCCCCAGCTTTTGTGACGTGCAAGACACTGTGCAATCAAATGCCAGGAATCCTGGCTGCTGTTGAGGTGCAGACATGTGTGCACTTGGAGAAGGATGGGTCCTGACTGTAGCTAGGATGGGACAGTTTCTCCATGCCAAGAGGTCAGCACATGCCTTTCCCCTCCCTGGTGGTCTTGTGAGGAGAAGGGGGTAGAGATGTGACCTGGAAAATGCGGGAAACTCAGGATAGAGAAGGCAGAATCAAGACGTGTCTGCAGGTGGTGACAGGCATCCTCTGCCAGCAGCAGGTGGGTAGGGCCAAGCTGGTACGTGGCTCGTTACTTCGCTTGTTGGGAGGAGAGCCTGTGCAGGCTCCTCGGCCAAGCATGGCTCGCGTTAGTAGGTCATGCAGTGTGGTTTCTTGAGCAGCCATGTCTTTGCAGAGAAAGGAAGGTCACACTCTTCCCAGTGAGATAGGCACCTAGAAAATGTGGGCAAGAACATGCTCCCAGCCACAACTCGGGAGAGGTTCCTTCGGTTTGGGGAACCTCCTTGCCTATGCCGCTGCCAGGACAGGAGCTGACACTGGGGCTTGGAGGGGTAGCCGCACCCTGGCCCTGGCCCCAGAGAATGGAGTGGGGCAGTCTGTGGGACTCTAGCATACCCGCAAAGCACAGGTCAGAGCCCAGCACTTTGTGGGTCACACAAAGAAGCAGTGCCATCACCGGCAGGAGCACAGGCGCCTGGAACCCTCCTGATGCTGCCGTTCTCGGCTCATCTGGGAGCCAGAGCCAGTCACTAACCGCTCAGGGCCTCGTGGACACAGCCAGCAGGAAACGGGGGTATTAAGACTTGTTTTCCGGGGATTCTGTGAGGCTCAGGTGAGACATAGGCGTTAATGTTTACACAGCCAGGGACTGCAGTCAGAAAGACCTCATCCAAATCCAGGTGCCACCACTTAGTAGCTTGTGCAGGTAGCGTGAGCTTCAGTAGGGTATCTGCAGAACAAAGACAGTACCCCCTGCCTCATTTCAGGGTTCAATAATGTATCAGAGACATCACTAATTCAACATCACTAATTATTAGGGAAGTGCAAATCAAAACTACATTTGATACCACCTTGTACCTGTCAGAACGGCTATAATTACCAAGATAAAAAATAACAAATGTTGGAGTGGATGTGGAGAAAAGCAAACCCTCATAAAATGCTGGTGGGAATGCAAACTGGTGCAGCCACTATGGAAAACAGTATGGAGATTTCTCAAAATTTTGATTTCGTACCCTGCAACTTTCCTGTAGTTATTGCTTATTTCTAATAGTTTGCTGGTGGATTCTTTAGGGTTTTATACGTATAGAATCATGTCATCCACAAATAGTGAGAGTTTTACTTCTTCCTTCCCAATTTTTATCCCTTTTATTTCTTTTCTTGCCTAATTGCTCTGGCCAAACCTTCAGTACTTTGTTGAATAGGAGCAGTGAGAGTGGGCACCCTTGTCTTGTTCCTGTTCTCAGAGGGATGGCTTTCAGTTTGTCACTGTAATGTATGATGTTGACTGTGGGTTTGTCATATATGGCCTTTACAATGTTGAGGTACTTTCCTTCTATACCCATTTTATTGAGAGTTTTTTTTATCATAAATGGATGTTGGATCCTGTCAGATGCTTTCTCTGCATCTATTGAGATGATCATGTGATTTTTATTCTTCATTTTGTCAATGTGGTGCATCACATTGATTGATTTGTGCATGTTGAACCATCCCTGCATCCCTGGAATAAATCCCACTTGGTCATGGTGTATGATCCTTTTAATGTATTGCTGTATTCAAATGTTCCATGTGCACTTGAGAAGAATGTGTATTCTGCTGTTTTGGGATGGATAGTTCTATATATATCTATTAAGTCTGTCTGGTCTAGTGTTTCATTTAAGGCCACCGTTTCCTTGCTGATTTTCTGTCTGGATGATCTATCCATTGATGTAAGTGGGGTATTGAAGTCCCCTACTATTATTGTGTTGCTGTCAATTTATCCCTTTAGATCTGTTAGTAGTTGCCTTATATACTTTGGTGCTCCTGTGTTAGGTGCATATATTGTCATAAGTATTATGTCCTCTTTGTGGAAGTCCTTTTTATCATTATATACTGCCCCTCTTTGTCTCTCATTGTCTTTTTTATCTTAAAGTCTACCTGTCTGATATAAGCATTGCAACACCTACGTTATTTTGTTTGCCATTTACTTGGAGTATCATCTTCCATCCCTTCCCTCTGAGCCTGCGTTTGTCTTTAGAGCTGAGATGTGTTTCCTGGGGGCAGCATATTGTTGGTTCTTGTTTTTTAATCGATCCAGCTACTCTGTGTCTTTTGATTAGAGAATTCAATCCATTTACATTTAGAGTGATTATTGATATATGATGGTTTCACACTGCCATTTCATCTCTTGTTTTCCAGTTGTTCTGTATTTCCATTGTTTCTCTTCCCTTATATTTCTATCATTTCAGTTTGGTGGTTCTCTGTGATGGCTTTCTTAGTTTTGTAGCTCTACTCTGATTTTTTGTTTAGTGGTTACCATGACGTCTGTATAAAAGATCTCATAGATGAGATGGTCCATTTCTGAAGGCCTATTGTCTCCATTAGCCTAAGCAAGTTCCAGCCCTCTTTTCTTCCTCTTCTGCATTATCGTTGTCACAAATTATTCTTTTTTTGTTTTTTGTTTTTTTGCAGGAGAAAGATTCGCCCTGAGATAACATTAACATCTGTTGCCAATCTTCCTCCTTTTTTTTCTCCTAAAGACCCAGTGTATGGTTGTGTATATAGTTGTAACTCCTTCTAGTTCTTCTGTGCAATCCTCTGCCACAGCATGGCAACTGACAAATCGATGATGTGGTTCCATGACCAAGAAACGAACCTGGGCTGCTGAAGTGGTGAGAGCACCGACCGTTAAGCACTAGGCCGTCATGACTGGCTCACAAATTATTTTTTGTGTGTGTTGTGAGTTTGTGACTAAATTGAAGTGTTTATAGTTATTTTTGATGCTTTCCTTCCCTTTATCTTTTATGTTATAATTGTTTGCTAACCTGTTCTGAATTAGAGCTGCAATATTCTGGTTTTGTCTGTCTAGTTATCTCCTTGCTCAAAGCTTTGTAAACCTTTGCCTTTTTGTTTCAGATTGTAGGTCTTCTTTCATCATTTTTTGTCAGGCAGGTCTAGTGGCAATGAACTCCCTCAGCTTTTGTTTATATGGGAAAGTTTTAATTTCTCCATCATATCTGAAGAATAGTTTCACTGGATAGAGAATCCTTGGCTGAAAGTTTTTGTCGTTCACTATTTTGAATATATCATTCCACTCTCTCCTGGCCTCTAAGGTTTGTGCTGAGAAATCCACTGAAAGCCTCATAGGGGTTCCCTTGTTGGTTATTTTCTTCTCTCTTGCTGCCCTTAATATTTTTTCTTTGTCATTGACTTTTGCCAGTTTTACTGTTATATGCCCTGGAGAAGGTCTTTTTGCATTGATGTAATTAGGAGTTCTATTGACTTAATGTACTTGTAAGTCCAGTTCTTTCCCCATGTTTGGGAAGTTCTCAGCTATTGGTTTTTTGAACCAATAGCTCTCTGCTCCTTCTCCCTCTTGAATATCTATAATCCTTATATTGCTTTTCCCAATTTCATTGGATATTTCTTGAAGAGTTTCTTCCTTTTTAAAAAAATCTTAGTTCTTTCTCCTCCTCCACCTGAAGCAGTTCTGTATTTCTTCCTCTAATTCACTAATTCTGTCCTCTTTAACAATAATTCTATTTTTTATGGCTTCTAGATTATTTCTTATCTCATTAATTGTGTTCTTCAAATCCAGAATTTCTGTTTGGTTTTTTTTTTTTTTAGCGTTTCAGTTTCTTTGGTGAAATATTCCTTCTGCTCATTCATTTTATCCCTGAGTTCATTGAACCATCTTTCTGAGTTTTCTTGTAACTCATTGAGTTTCTTTATAACAACTATTTTGAATTCTCTGTCATTTAGATTGTAAACTTCTGTGACAGGATTGGTTTCTGGAGACTTGTCATTTTCTTTCTGCTCTGAAGTGTTACTGTAGTTCTTCATGGTGTTTGATTACTTGATCCTTTGCTGTCACATTTGTGGTAGTATCAGGTTGCAGACTCCACCTGCCACCACTTGGTGGGGGGCAGGAGCTGTGTTTTCTGATCCTGCCCCGTCTGCTGATAGTTGTACCAGTAGGGCTGCTGTGCAGTTGGGCAGCCTGGCTGCAGCCACTCAGCAGGTTGCACTCACGTGGGTGGGGCATCTGTCCTCAGTCAGCAGGTTGTGCACCACAAGTAGGGCCTCTGTGCATGGCAGGTGGGTCACTGTCATGCAGCTGAGGCCACAGTGTTTGGCAGGGAACCAGCTGAGCTGCTGCACTTGGTGAGTGGGGCATCTATTCAGGGGCTGAGCCACTGCCACTCAGTGGGGGTCATTCCCACAGGCACAGCAACTGCACATGGTGGACACCCCCTCAGGCTGGGCTACCACTCCAAAAGCATTCATGTGTGGGCCAGGGTGCCGCCAGTTCCACTTAGAATTGTGCCAGGCCAGCTGCTGTGTGAGGATCCTTGACCTGGCTTGCTGCCAGCAGGGAGGGGGTGATGTGCGCTCACCTTGTTCCACTGCTTCCCAGGGATCTAGTCCACCCACCTTCAGATGTATGGCTGCATGGGTCTCTGAGGTTTCCTATTGTGCTGTGTAGGGAATTCTCTGTTGGTTAATGAATGTCCATTTAATTGTAACTTAGAGGGGAGAGACAAAGGGAACAATTCACTCTGCCATGATACTGACGTCACTCCCCTTGTTAAGTATTTTTGTATCTATATTCAGGAGAGATATTGGCCTGTAGTTTTCATTTCTTCTAATGTCTTTTTCTGGTTTTGGTATTAGGGTAATACTGGCCTCATGGGATGAATTAGGAAGTATTCCCTCTAAGTCTGCCTTCTGGAAGAGATTGTGGAGAATTGGTACCATTTGCTCCTTAAAGCTTTGGTAGAATTTATCAGTGAAACCAGCTGGGCCTGTTGCTTTCTGTTTGGAAAGGTTATTAATTATTGATTTATTCTTTACTATATGTAATCCTAATCCAGATTATTTATTTCCTCTTTGTGTGAATTTTGGTACAAATCCTTTATCCTTGTGTCATCCAAGGAATTGGTCCATTTCACCTAAGATATTAAATTTGTGGGCAAGGAGTTGTTCATAATACTCCCTTATTATCCGTTTAACGTCCATAGGGTTAGTGATGATGGCCACTTTCATAACTTGTGTTGTATTTTTATTCAGATCAGAGTATTTTCTAACTTTAATGGTGACTTCCCATGGGGAATAAGAGAATGTAGAGAAGAAAAATAAATAAACAGGAGATTTGCCCCACTCCTTCTGAGTATTGCAAGTCCCCTTCCTTTTCCTTGAGCCAGTTCCCAAAGTCTTATCGTAGAGTTTTCTGTTTGTGTCTTGGTACCCATTTCCAGGTTGGGCAAAGGATACCAGTGATAAAATGAGAAACTCACTTCAGTGGTGTTTCAAATTCTGGCTTTCTTGCCTATCCAATTGCAACTATTTACTTTAAAGAGTCCTCAGATAGCCACTCCATGCATTCTGTCTGGGCTATATAGCTGCATTTAGTGGAAGAGGCAGGTGGAGTATGCTTACTTCATCTCACTTGGAACCGTGACCTCCCTGATGTCCTTTGCTTAGTTGAGGAATTTCTTACAAGGCCACAGTAAAGATAAGCCAGAGTAATGACACAGCAGAAAGTCACCTAGCCCGGACTTGGGGGATTAGCATTGGTGGCAGGTAAGGGGAAGCAGGAAGGCTTCTGGGGGAACTAACTCCTTGCTGTCTCTTGGCTAGGTGTAGCAGGGGGAACAGGATTCCAGATAGGGGGGCCAGCTGTGGCACAAAGGTATGAAAGAGCACAGTGTCTTTCAGGAACAAAAGCACACGATTTTATACAATTGGAGCACTATGTGCAGCAGAATGGCGAAGGGGAAGGTGGGAGAAGCAGAGGTCAGGTCAGACGGGAGGGCTTTCTGTCATTCTAGAGTGTTTAGATTCTGAGGGAAATTTTATGGAGAGTGTATTAGTGGCTGCTGTAACAAATTACCACAAACTTAGTGGCTTAATTTATTCACTTACA
Organism: Equus quagga; assembly: GCF_021613505.1. Taxonomy (NCBI): domain Eukaryota; kingdom Metazoa; phylum Chordata; class Mammalia; order Perissodactyla; family Equidae; genus Equus; species Equus quagga. The sequence continues at coordinate 61,916,210 of NC_060270.1, forward strand.
ACTCTGGAGGACAGAAGCCCAAAATCACTGTTACTAGGCTAAAGTCAAGGGGCCCTCCAGGCTGGTTCCTTCTGGAGGCTCTGAGAGGAGAATCCTCTTCTTTGCCTTTTTCAGCTTCTAGGGGCTGCTTGTATCCTTGGCTATGGCTTGCTCCATCTTCAAAGGCATCGCTTCAGTCTCTGCGTCCAGCATCACATGATTTTCTCCTCTGACTCTGATGCTCCCTTCATCCCTCTGATAAGGACCCTGGTGATGGCATCGGGCCCACCTGGATAACCTGGGATAATCTCCCCATCTCAATATCCTGAACATAATCACATCTGCAGAGTCCCTCTGCTATAAAAGGTAACATTCACAGGTCCTGAAAATTAGGACACAAACATCTTGGAGGTTATTATTCAGCCTACCCAGAGGGTATTTCACAGATTTTTGATTGGAGGGGATGATGTGATAAACTGTCTAATTTATAGTTTAGAAAGATCTGTCTGGCAACAGAGTAAGGAGAGTGAGGCTGGAGACCTGCAGAGTAGTTTGGAAGCTGCAGAAATGATCTCTGCCAGTAATAAGAAGGTACAACTGGACCCACGGGAATGAGAGAGGAGAGGATTTACCTGGAGCCCTCGGGAGGTATAATCCACAGGGCTTGCAGCTGGCTGGGATGTGAGATGAGTGAGAGGGGAAGCCTAGGAGGGCTCAAGGTTTCTGCCCTCATCAGTTGGCTTGATGGTGGTATCACTGACCAGTAGGGAGTCCAGGAAGCGCAGAGAGAGACACTGGTTTTGTTTGGAACCTGACTTAGAGGTATCTATGAGGTAAGCAGTGAGTCCTGGTAGGAGTTAGGTCCCTGAGTCTGGAGAGGAAGGCTGGTGGTAGCTATTTGGTGGTGCTGAGCACACGGGCAGCACTTGAAGCCACAGTAGACCGGGATGACTCAGGGACTGTGTCTGGAATTAGAAAGAGCATAAAAGCTGCCTGGGGGAACAATGACCTTTACAGTTGGGGAGAAATAAGGGTTTGGAAGGAAGCCAGAGAAGCAGGGGGAGCACAGGAGAGTGTCCTGTGACTGAGCAGCCACAGCAGGGCAGGGAGCTGACACATTTGCATTCAGACAGAGCCCTTCCTCTCCTGGGGAATGGCCACTTCTTATCAGGTCAAACGCTGGAGGAAAAGCGTTGAGAATGGTTTTGTGCTTTTGCTTGTTAACCTTGGGGACCAGAGGCTCCGGCTGGGAACTGAGTTGTTTCTTGGATGTTAGCTGCATGTACACATACAAGGGGTTGTGTGAGGCCCCCTCACTGGGACCAATTGTGGCAAATGGGACCAAAGCTCTCAGGCTGGTCCTGGCAGCAGCTGAAAAGCTCTATTATCTGCCTTTCTGGGCACATCTACTGAAGAGGCTGAAGGTTTTGGTGCAAGGCAGAAGTCTCCCCGCCCCTGAGGACAATATTCACTCTCTACTGTCATTCCCATGTCATTCCCATTACACTTCTGCTGGAGAGATAGGAGGCCTGCCATACTGTTTCTTCCATAAGTGTTGCTGCTTTCCCCTCTTGTGGCTTCCTCCCCAGTCCTAAAAGAAGGAGGAGATAAGAGGACAAGGCAGGTGAATGTTGGCTAAAGGTGCAAGGACAAGGCCTAATGGGAGAGTCAAGACTTGACTTGGTCCCTGGGAGCAGGGTAGGACTTAGGGCAGAATCAGATAGTCAGGAGGGGATGTGTTACAGATGAAAGGATGGGCCTATCGAGATGGAAAAGCATAAATGCGCATGAGGTATATAGGGGCAGAGCTTAGAGACTGGCTCAGCCCAAGGGAGCACGGCCCAGGGCCATGACTGCCAGGACACTGCTCCTGAGAGGAGACAGGGAGGGGCTCTCTGGCCCTCCTCCTTCCTCTAGAACAGAGCATCACTTCATGTTTAAATGGTCTTATTTTCCTGCATCCTTTCCCACGTAACCCTCTCAGAATTGTGTACATTATGGTGAGCAAAGGTCGGAGAAGTGAACAACTCCTGCAGTCATGACAGTCAGGGCCCAAGCCAGGATGGAGGCTGAGGGCAGGGCACTAACGTTCTGGGTGCTGCTTATGTGCCAAGTGTCTGAATACATGTCTTCATTGCTCCTCGGCTCTCCTAGCAGGGAGGCGAAAGGCTGGTTCCTCTCTCTGCAGGAAGCAGGCTTAGCCTTCTGGAAATGACTTCCAGCCTATATGTTACCAACACACAGATCTCAAGCTCCAGGGAGAAGCTGGAGAGGGTCTGCGTGGAGAGACACCAGCCCTATATCAGGCACGTCCCACAATGCTTTCAAAGACTTCCTTGATCTAGAATATGCCCCGAAGATAACCATAGTTTTTGTAGTAAAACTCGGAGTGTGGAATTAATAGAAGATGGAATTTTGAAATTGGGATTGTCTTAGAAAACCTGGCACTATTGTCTTCTGCACCCGCAGGGCCTTCAGTCCTAACCAAGGGCCCCCTGTGTTCCCCTCCAGGCCTCTTGTCAGCTGACATTACTCCAGGGCTTGGCTCCTAGCTCCCAGCTTTCTTTCAAGTCTCCTCCTTTGAGATGAATCATACCAATTGTGTGTCCCTCCGCATGATCACTGGGTACAGTGCAAATCTTAGTGTGGGCAACTTCTTTTGTCTGACGTCTGCAAGGCTCTTAATGGGGTTTCTAATAGAGTCACTCAGAAAGGAGACTGTCTTCCTGCCAGCTCCTCATGAGAGGGAAGAATTTCGCTGTTGTTTTGGGATTGTGGGTCGCAAGGGGATACAAAGGAGTGAAGGAGAAAGAATGGGCCAAGACTCGATGTCTGTGTGTAAAACGGGCACCAGCGCCTCCCAGGATGTTGTGCAGCTTGGTGGGCCAGGGTCTGGCCTCTGTGGCGGCCGCCTGTGAGGAGCCGGCCCGCCTCTGCTAGGCTGCCCAGGGGCACCTCCCCGCCCCACAGCTCGCCCCACACATGCTGCCCGCACCACATCCACACGCTCACCCCTTGGCACACCTGCACACGCTCACTTGTAGAGCACACTTTTAAAGGCTCCAAAGGCTGCAAAGCCCCTACTCAGACTACGGAGGCAGGGCTAACTGTGGGCACTAACTCTCTTGTATTGCCTTCCTTAATCTGCAGAGGAATGGGCACACACAGGCTTTGAGCCAAACTGCCTCAGTTTAAATTCCGACTCATCACTTCCTAGCTGCTGTGACCATGACCAAATTACTTGATTTCTCTGTGCCCCCTTTTTATTTATTACCTGTGAAATGGGGATATAGTGCCTACCTCATATGACTGTCATAAGATTCATGTATCATAACATTTCAATAAATATTATTGTTGTCATTACTACCATTTTTTGAAAGAAGAAAATGAGACTCAGAGATTGACACTGGTCATTTTTTACTTAGCTACTAGTGGCAGAACTAACTGGGATGTATATCTAATTCGAGTTATAGTCCTCTTTTTAGTATATCAGCTGTTTATCATGATCAAAGAAATGAATCTCCAGTGGTAGGACATCAGAAACTGTACAGAGTAGAGCAGAGCAGTAGGGGTCAGAGTGCTCCATGGCGGTGGAATCTGGCGCAGGTTGCACAGCTGTGCATTTCCAGAAGGCAGCCCCCAAGTTCTCTGGATAACCTAATTTGATCAAGGCTGCTTTGCAGTGAAATGCCGGCTATTTTGGATTCCTTGGTGCCCCCTGGTGGTAACAGATTACATCTGGAGCTTTCCTTGAGAGAGAAAGGCGGAAGGAGGCTATTTTGAAATTGGTCTCCAGATTAATGAAGGATATTGAACTTTTTGTTTGTCTCTGTTTTAGCCTTCTCAGCACCTCTGGCTCAGCAGCATAAATCAGTTCTGGGTTTTCTCCTTTTACGAATTAATGAAGAGTTTATTAACTGCTTGACCTCAGCAAGCTACCAGCCTCTTGGGAGTCTCCACATCTGGAAAACCAGCGGCTCAGCCTCACTCAGACACTCCAGGGTCTATTCCATTCTGTTCTTTCTTGTTGTCAACAGACAAACCACAAGGTGACAACAAGAGTTTGTCCTCTTGTTTTCTCCCCGAGCGGTGGGAGAGGACGCCAGGGGAATCATGGTGGGTGCAGGTTGGCTCAGAGCGGTGTGCTGGACTGGAAGCTAGTCTTCGATCCCCAAGGCATGTTTTTGACATGGCCAGGCCCTATACTCAGGCCAGACGTCCCTCAGTGCACTTTGCCTCTGCCTGTGTGTGCCTCTTCTTTCTTTGTGGCCAGTGGAGACAAAATCTGCTCAAATTTCCTTAAGGGGTACTCTGAGGACTCACATTAGCTACTGGGTAGAAATGTGATCTTTTTAATAATTAAGTTAAACTTTTTTGAAGTAATTATAGACTCACATGCAGTTATAAGAAATAATACAGAGAGCGGCCATGTACATTTCAACCAGTTTCCCCCAATGATAGCATCTTGCAAAACTATAGCACAATAACACAACCAGGATATTGACGTTGACGTCGTCAAGATACATAATATTTCCACCACCACAAGGATCGCTCATGTTGCTCTTTTCTAGCCACACCTGTGTGCTCCCCATCTTTAACCACTAACAACCACTAGCCTTTTCTCCATTTCTATAATTTTGCCATTTCAAGAATGTTATATAAATGGATTCATGCAGTATGTAACACTTTGGGTTTGGACTTTATCATTCATCATAATTCTCTGGAGATTCATCCAAGTGGTGTATACCATTATTGTGTTCCTTTTTACAGCTAGTATTCCACAGTCTGGATGCACCATAGTTTGTCTACTGTCCACTTGTTGAAGGAGATCTGGGCCATTTCCAGTTTTGAGCTATTATGAATATTGAGTGATTTTGAATTTGAGCTATTCTGAATAAAGTTGCTATGGACATTCATGTACATGTTTTTGTGTAAACATAAGTTTTCATTTCTCTGGGATAGATGCTCAGAAGTGCAATTGCTAGGTTGTATGGATGGGCCCATTTCGTCTAAGTTGTCAAATTTATGTGTAGACAGTTGTCTGTAGTATTCTCTTACTATCCTTTTGATGCTTGCAGGGTCTGTAGTAATGTCCCCTGTTTCATTCCTGATATTGGTAATTTATGTCTTTTCTCTTTTTTCTTTGTCAGTCCTGCTACAGTTTTGTCAATTTTATTGATCTTTTAAAAGTATCAGCTCTTTATTTCATTGACTTTTCTCTGTTGTTTTTGTTTTCCACTTTATCAATTTCTGCTGTTATCTTTATTATTTTCTTCCTTCCGCTTGTTTTAGATTTTTCTCCTCTTTAACTAGGTTTTTGAAATAGAGCTTGGATTATAGATTGAAACTTTCATTTGTACAAATGTATGCATTTAGTGCTATAAATTTCCCTCTCACATGGCTTTAGCTGTGTCTCACAATCTTTGATATGTTGCATTTTCATTTTCTTTAGGTTAATTCTTTTTCTTTACATTTCCCTTGAGACTTCCTCTTTGATTGTGGATTATTTAGACATGTGTTGTTTAGTTTCCAAGTGTTTGTAGATTTTCCTGTTATTTCTATTACTAATTTCTAATTTGATTCTGTTATAGCCCAACAACATACTCTGTATGATTTCAGTTCTTTTAAATGCATTAAGGTTTGTTTTATGGCTAGGATGTAACCCATCTTGATATATGTTTTGTGGACTCTTGAAAAGAATGGCTGTTGTTGGGTGGAGTGCTCTATAAATTTCTATTAAATTCTGTTGGTTGATGGTATTGTTGAGCTCTTCCTTGTCTTTGTTGATTTTCCATCTAGTTCTATCAATTGTTAACAGAGGGGTGTTGAACTCTTCAACTATATTGCAGATCTATCTGTTTCTCCTTTTAGTTCTATCAGCTTTTGCTTCGCATATTGTGCAGCTTTATTTGTGCATACACATTTAAGATTGCTATGTCTTTTTTTTTAAAGATTGGCCCTGAGCTAACATCTGTTGCCAATCTTTTTTTTTCTTCTTCTCCCCAAAGCCCCCCAGTACAGAGTTGTATATTCGAGTTGTAGGTCCTTCTAGTTCTGCTACTTGGGATGCTGCCTCAGCGTGGCTTGATGAGCCGTGCTAGGTCCATGCCCAGGATCTGAACTGGTGAAACCCTGGACCACCAAGCATAGCACACGAACTTAACCACTCAGCTACAGGGCCAGCCCCTGCTATGTCTTCTTGAGGGACTGGCTCTTTAATCATTATGTAATATCTCTTTCTATCTCTGGTCATTTTTTCACTAATGTTTGCATGATATATCTTTTTCCACTTGTCCATTTTCAACCTACCTATATAATTACGTTTGGAAAGAATTTCTTGTAGACAGCATGTATCTGGGTCATGTTTTTAAATCCACTCTGCCAATCTCTGTCTGTTCAATGTTATATTTATACCATTTACATTTAATGTAAATATTGAGATGGTAGGGCAAAGTACTCCATTTTATTTTTATTTCATTTTTGTTTTCTCTCCCTCTCTGCCCCCTCTCTCATTTCTCTATTTTCTTTTTTCAGACTTTCTGTGGGTTACTTGTGCATATTTTAGGTGAATTTTTTATGTATACACAATATTTTTTTAGACCAGTTTTAGGTTTACATAAAAACTGAATAGAAAGTACAGAGAGTTCACATATATTCCTCTCCCCATCCCCCACTGACAGTTTCTCCTGTTATTAACATCTTACATTGATGCGGTTAACTAAAGCCCATATTTTACATTCAAGTTCACTCTTTGTGTTGTGCAGTTTTTTGGGGGGTTGAAACTTGCATAATATCATTTATACCCCATTAAGGAATTATACAGAATAGTTTCACTGCCCTAAAAATAAATCTGCTGTGCTCCGACCCCTGACAACCACTGATCTTTGTACTCTCTCTCGAGTTGTGCTTTTTCCAGAATGTCATATAGTTGGAATTAAACAGTAGGTAGCCTTGTAAGACTGAGTTCTTTCACTTAGTAATATGCATTTAAGTTTCCTTCATATCTTTTTGTAGCTCGATAAGTTGATTTCCTTTTATCACTTAATAATATTCCATTGTATGGATGTACCACAGTTGGTTTATCCATTCACCAATTGAAGAACATCTTGGCTTTCAAGTTTTGGCAATTATGAATAAAGTTGCTTACAGACATTCATCTGCAGGTTTTTTGTGAATAAGTTTTAAAATCATTTGAATAAATACCATCGAATGTAATTACTGGAGTATGTTTAGTTTTGTAAGAAACTGCCAAAGTGGCTGCACTATTTTTCATTTCCAAACAGGAATAAATGAGAACTCCTGGTGCTCCACATCCTTATCAGCATTTGATGTTGTCAGTGTTTTGGATTTTAGCCGTTCTAATAGGTGTGTAGTGATATCTCATTGTTGTCTTAATTTGCAATTTCTTAATGACATATGATGTTGAGCATCTTTTCATAACCTATCCACCATCTGTATATCTTCCTGGTAAGATGTCGTCAGATCTCTTGTCCACTTTTTGAGTTATTTGTTTTCTTACTGTTGAGTTTTAGGAGTTCTTTTTATATTTTGGATACAGGTCCTTTATCAAAAATGAGTTTTGCAAATATTTTCTACCAGTCTGTAGCTTGTCTTCTTATTCTCTTAATAGTGCCTTTCACAGAGTGGAAGTTTTTAATTTTAATAAAATCCAACTTATCAGTTTTTTCTTTCAGGGATTGTGCTTTTGGTGTTATATCTAAAAAACACAATGCCAAATCCAAGGTCACTAGATTTTCTTCTGTGTTATCTTGTAGAAGTTTTAAATTTTGCATTTTACACTTGGGTCTATGATCCATTTTTAGTTATTTTTTTATGAAAGGTATAAAGTCTATGCCTAGATTCATTTTTTGTAGGTGGATGTCCAGTTGTTCCAACACCATTTGTTGACAAGTCCATTCTTTCTTTACTTTATTGGCTTTTGTCCCTTTGTCAAAGATCAGTTGACTATATTTGTGTGGATTTATTTTCAGACTCTCTATTCTGTTCCACTGATCTGTCTGTTCTTTCACTAATTCCACAATGCCTTGATTACTGTAGATTTGGAGTAAATAACGCTGTAGATAAAAGCCATAACTATATAGTCTTGAAAATTAGCTGTAGTCTGAAAATTAGCTATATAGTTTGATAGTTGGGTAATGTCTAGGCCTCTGAATTTATTCCTCTTTTTTAATATTGTGTTGGCTCTTCTGGGTCTTTTACCTTTCTGTATGAACTTTAGATTCAGTGTATATGCCTTTCCATATAAACTTTAGAATCATACATAGCTTAGAATCAGTCCACAAGGCAACCTAGGGGAATTCTTATTGGAATTGCATTTAATCTATATATCAAGTTAGGGAGAACTTAATCTTAACAATATTGACTCTTTTTGAAAAATGAACATGGAATATGTCTCCATTTATTTGGTTCTTCTTTGATTTCATTTATCAGAGTTTTGTAGTTTCCCTCATACAGATCTTCTACATACTTTGTTATATTTATACCTAAATATCTCATTTAGGTAATTAATTAGGTGCTAATGTAAATGGTGTTTATGTTTTCAATACAAATTCCAATTGCTCATTGTGGTGTATAGGAAAGCAATTGACTTTTGTATATAAACCTTCTATCCTGAAATCTTTCTATAATCATTTATGAGTTCTGAGAGTTATTATTAGTAGTATTAGTATTATTGATTCTTTGGGTTTTTATACATAAACAATCATGTCATCTGTGGACAAAGTTTTATTTCTTCCTTCTCAATCTGTGTACCTTTTATTTCCTTTTCTTGTCTTATTGCATTAGCTAGGATTTCCAGAACAATGTTGAACAGGAGTGATAAGAGGTGTATACCAATATTGTGTTCCTTTTTACAGCTAGTATTCCACAGTCCTCTTTAATATTTTGAAAAGTCTGAAAAACATTGGTGTTAATTCTTCTTTAAATTTTGGAAGAATTCATCAGTAAAGCCATTTAGTCCTGGAGTTTTCTTTGTTGGGAGGCTTTTGACTAACAATTCAATCTCTTTTCTAGTTATAGATCTATTCAGACTTTCTGTTTCTTCATGACTCAGTTTTGGTGGGTTGTGTGGTTCTAGGAATTTGTCCATTTTATTTAGGTTAGCCAATATGTTTGCATACAAATGTTCACAGTATTTTTTATTTCTGTAATGTCAGTAGTATTGCCCTTGTTTTTACTTCTGATTTTAGTGATATGAGTGTTCTTCCCTCTGCCAGTTTTGGGTTCAATTTTCTCTTCTTTTTCTTATGACATAAACTTAGGTTAATGATTTGAGATTTTTCTTCTTTTTTAAAGTATGTATTTATAGCTTTAAATTCCCTATTTGGCACAGCTTTCACTGTATCCCATACATTTTGGTATTTTGTGTTTTCATTTTCATTTGTCTCAATGTATTTTCTAATGTCCCTTTTGATTTCTTCTTTGACCCAGTGGTTGTTTAAGAATGTATTGTTTAGAGGAATCGAGTCAAGGTGGTGGCATGGACAGATTCTGAACTCTCCTGCTCCCATGGACACAACAAATTTACAACTATTCTTGGAACAATTACCCCTGAGGGAGAACTGAAAACTGGATAAAAAGAACCCCTGCAACAAGGGACAGTGCTGACTGATGTGGAAGAGGCAGGAAATCCTTTCTGGAGAGAAAAAGCCACATTTGAGCTCTGGTGCTTCACAGCCAGCCAGGAGCAATCCCAACATATGCAGCCTTCCCTGGAGGAGTGGGGGACTTCAAGGGGGAGCATGACCACAATATGCAGCTTTTGGACTCAGCACAACCGAGATGGGTGTCATAATACCTGGCTTTGCTGGCTACTAACAACAATGAGGACTAACCCTCAGAAAAGCTATAGGACATACGGGGAAAAAGCCTGCTCTTCAAGGGCCCATGCACAAATTCGCCCATTTCAGAAAGCAACCCAAAATCACCAGAAAGAAAGATGCACAGTCCTTTGGTGAAAAGAGACTCACCTGATAGGCTCTGGCTGCTTCTTGAGGTGAGACGTCTCTGGGGTCTGAGACATTGGCAGCAGCCATCATTGTGACCTAGTTCCGGTGTGCTGACACAGATGCTGGCAGATGCCATTGGAGTTCTTCCCCTGGCCTGTTAGCCCAGGGTCTGCTTCACCCACCAGAGCACTGATTTAATCCAGCTTAGCCAGGGCAGGAAGCCCACCCTAGGGAGTGGCCTCACCCAACAGCAAGCCCTTGGGCAACTTTTTGGCCTGCATAGACTGGGTTCCTGCATTCTCTGCAAGAAGGCAAGTGGGTCTGCCTCTGCAGGGCAGTGCTTGCATGAGGAGCAGGTAGAGTGTGTGGCGTCTTGGTGAAATGTGGGGGGCGGGGGGGGGGGCTCTGCAGTGAGACAACTGGGTCCACTTCAGTGGGTCAGGGTGCATGGGGCAGGACTATGTTGATGGGGTTTGTGGCCCTGTGGGTGGTGGGGCTTGTCAGCCACAGCAGACTTGTGCTTCTCAAACAGCCTCCTAGGGAATCAGCTCCACCTTCCAAAGCCTGAAAAAAATGGGTGCTTCCATGCCTGGGGCCAACCGCATCAGCTGCAATCCTGAGAAAGCTGACAACAGCCTTGCAGGCCAGACGCCTACAGCAATTGTAAGTCCCTGAGCCTAGCAACCAGCCATGCTTAACACTTAACAGAATAACTGCAACAGGAATGTGCTATTAGATCTTGCAGCCAACTGTGCTGGGGCTCCACATGCCTGATAAGTGTCTGAAGGGTCCACAGCAGCCACATGAAGCTGAACATTACAACCAGCTGGCCAGGAGGATAGCCTAGACTCCCTGGGCACCTGAAGCAAAAGAAACTCTGCCACAACAGAAGGACACACATAACCCACCCCAGGGGACACTCCTGGAATGTTTGGAACAGGTAATGAGAGGGAAGCACACTGCTGGGCCACATAGGGCATCTCTTATGTAAGACCACCTCTCCAAGATTGAGAGATGTAGCTGACCTACCTAATACATAGATATAAGCATGGAGAAAGATGCAAAATGAGGAGACAAAGGAATACATTGCAAGTAAGGGAACAAGACAAAACCTCAGAGAAAGAACTAAATGAAACAGAAATAAACAATCTACCCAACAAAGAATTCAAAAAAAAAGTCATGAGGGTGCTCACTGATCTTGGAAGAAGAATGAACTCAGTGAGAACTTCATCAATGAACTGGAAAACATAAAAAAGAATGAATCAGAAATGAAGACTACAGTGCTGGAGATGAGAAATTCACTAGAGGGACTCAATAGCAGAGTAGATGATGCAGAAGAATGGACCAGCAAGCTGGACAAGAGACTAGAGGAAATCACCCAAGCTGAACAGATAAGAGAAAAAAGAATTGAAAAGAACAAGGACAGTCTAAGGGACCACTAGGACAACATCAGGTTCACTAACATCCATTTTGTAGGTGTCCCAGAAGGAAAAGAGAGAGAGACAAAGGGGCAGAGGATCTATTTCAAGAAATAATAGCTGAAAACTTTCCTAACCTAAGGAAGGAAACAGACATTCAGGCACAGGAAGCACAGAGAGCACCAAACAAGAAAACCCCAAGGAGGCCAACACCAAGACATGTTATAATTAAATTGTCAAGAATTAAAGATAAAGAGAGAATCCTAAAAACCACAAGGGAAAAGCAACAAGTGACATACAAAGGAAATGCCATAAGGCTATCAGCTGAATTCTCAGCAGAAAGTTTACAGGATAGAAGGGAATGGCATGATACATTTAAAGTGCTGAAAGGAAAAAACCTACAGTCAAGAATACTCTACCTGGTAAGGTTATCATTCAGAATGGAAGGAGAGATAAAGAGTTTCCCAGAAAAGCAAAAACTAAAGGAGTTTATCACCAAGAAACCAACCTTACAAGAAATGCTAAAGGAACTTATTTAAGTGGGAAAGAGAACACAAATATGAATAAGCAAATTATCAAAAAAGGCAAAAATTCACTGGTAAAGTCAAATATAAAATAAAGGTAGCAGATCAACCACCTATGAAGAGAATATGAAGGTCAAAAGACAAAAGTACTAAAATTACCTATTCCATGATAAGACAGTAACAGATACACACACACACACACACACACACACACACACAAAGAGGTTAGATATGATATCAAAATCATAAAATGTGAGGGGAATAGAGCTTTTAGAAAGAGGTCAAACTTCAGAGACCATCAACTCAATACAGATGTCTATATATGTAGGTTATTATATATGAACCTCATGGTAATCACAAACCTATAATGAACACACAAAAAGTTAAGAGAAAGGAAGCCAAACATAATACTAAAGAAAGCCATCAAACCACAATGGAAGAGAGCAAGATAAGAAGAAAGGAATAGGCAAAAATTACTACAACACCCAGAAAAAAGTAACAAAATGGAAATAAGTACATACTTATAAATAGCTACTTTAAATGTCAGTGGACTAAATGTTCCAATCAAAAGACACATGGGGGCCAATTGGCTAAAAAAAAAAGACCCATATATATGCTGCATACAAGAGGCACACTTCAGACCTAAAGACACTCTCAAACTAAAGTGAAAGGATAGAAAAAGATACTCCATGCAAATGAAAATGAAAAGAAAGCTGGGGTAACAATACTTATATCAGACAAAATAGACTTTAAAACAGAAACTATAACAAGAGACAAAGAAGGGCACTACATAATGATAAAAGGAATAATCCAACAAGAAGATATAACACTTGTAAATATCTATGCAGCCAACATTGGAGTACCTAAATATATAAAGCAATTATTAACAGGCATAAAAGGAGAAATAGTAACACAATAATAGTAGGGTACTTTAACACTCCATGTACACCAATGGATAGATCATCCAAACAGAAGATCAATAAGGAAACATTGGCCTTAAATGACACATTATATGAGATGGACTTAGTAGATATATACAGAATATTCTATCTAAAAGCCACAGAATACAGATTCTTTTCAAATGCACATGGAACATTCTCCAGGATTGATAACATATTAAGCCACAAAACAAGTCTCAATAAATTTAAGAAGATTAAAATAATACCAAGCATCTTTTCTGATCACAACAGTATGAAACTAGAAATCAACTACAAGAAGAAAATTGGAAAGGCCAGAAATATGTGGAGATTAAACAAAATATTACTGAACAATGATTGGGTCAATGAAGAATTGAAAGAAGAAATCAAAAAATACCTGGTGACAAATAAAAGTGAAAATACAGCGTGTCAAAATTTATGGGGTATAGCAAAAACAGTCCTAAGAGGGAAGTTTTTACCAATACAAGCCTACCGCAAAAACAAAAAAAGTCTTAAATAAACCACCCAACAGTGCACCTAAAGAAACTGGAAAAAGAAGAACAAACAAAGCCCAAAATCAGTAGAAGGAAGGAAATAATAAAAATCAGAGTAGAAATAAATGAAATAAGGACTAAAAAAAAAAATAGAAAAAGTCAATGAAACAAAGAGCTAGTTCTTTGAAAAGATAAAGTTGACAAACCTTTAGCAGACTCACCAAGAAAAAAGAGAGAAGGATCAAATAAGTAAAATCAGAAATGGAAGAGGAGGAATTACAACGGACATCTCAGAAATACAAAAGATTATAAGAGAATACTACAGACACTATACGCCAACAAATTGGATAATCTGGAAGAAATGGATAAATTCTTAGACTCATGAAACCATCCAAATCTGAATCAAAAAGTAATGGATAATTTGGATAGACCGATCACAAGTAAGGAGATTGAAACAGTAATCAAAACCCCCCAAAAATAAAAGTCTAGGACCAGACAGTTTCCTTGGTGAATTCTACCAAACATTCAAAGAAGACTTAATACCTATCCTTCTCAAACTCTTCCAGAAAATTGAAGAGCAGGGGAGGCTTCCTAACTCATTCTGCAAAGCCAACATTAGCCTGATAACAAAACCAGACAAGGACAACACAATACAAGAAAATTACAGGCCAATATCACTGATGAACATCAATGCAAAAATCCTCAACAAAATACGAGCAAATCAAATACAACAATACATTAAAAAGATCATACATCATGATCAAGTGAGTTTTATTCTAAAGATGCAGGGATGGTTTAACATCTGCAAATCTATCAACGTGATACACCACATTCAAAAAATAAAAAATAAAAATTACATGATCATCTCAATAGATGCAGAGAAAGCATTTGACAGACATAGCATCCATTTGTGATAAAAAAACAAAAACAAAAACTCTGAATAAAACAGGTATAGAGGGAAAGTACCTCAACATAATAAAGGCCATATATGACAAACCCACAGCTAATATCATTCTCAGTGGAGAAAAACTGAAAGCTAGCCCTCTAAGACCAGGAACCAGACAAGAATGCCCACTTTCACCACTCTTATTTGACATAGTATTGGAAGTCCTGGCCAGAGCAATCAGGCAAGTAAAAGAAATAAAAGGGATCCAAATTGGAAAGGAAGAAGTGAAACTGTTGCTATTTGCAGTTTACATGATTTTATGTATAGACAGCCCTAAAGAATCCAGCAAAACACTTTTGGAAATATTAAATGAATACAGTAAAGTTGCCAGATACAAAATCAACATACAAAAATAAGTTGTGTTTCTATACACTAACAATGAAGTAGCAGAAAGACAAATTATGAATACAATCCCATTTACAATCCGACAAAAAGAATAAAATACCTAGGAATAAACTTAACCAAAGAGGTGAAAGATCTGTACCCTGATATTATAAAACATTGTTGAAAGAAATTTAAAAAGACACAAAGAAATGGAAAGATATTCTATGCTCTTAGATCAGAAGAATTAACATAGTTAAAATGTCCATACTTCCTAAAGCAATCTACAGATTCAGTGCAGTCCCTATCAAAGTTCAAAATATTTTTCACATAAATAGAATAAAGAATCCTAAAATTTATATGGACCAACAGAAGACCTTGAATAGCCAAAGGAATCCTGAGAAAAAAGAACAAAGCTGGAGGTATCACACTCCATGATTTCAAAAAATACTAAAAAGCTATGGTAACCAAAACAGCATTGTCCTGGCACAGAAACAGACACACAGATCAATGGAACATAAAAGAGAGCCCAGAAATACACCCACACATTTATGGACAGCTAATTTTTGACAAGGGAGCCAAGAACATACAATGGAGACAGGAAGGTCTCTTCAATAAATGGTGTTGGGAAAACTGGACAGCCACATGCAAAAGAATGAAAGTAGACCATTATCTTACACCATATGCAAAAATTAAATCAAAATGGATTAAAGACGTGAATGTAACACCTGAAACCATGAAACTTCTAGAAGAAAACATGGGCAGTACGCTCTTGGACATTGGTCTTAGCAGCATATTTTCAAGTACCATGTCTGACTGAGCAAGGAAAACAATAGAAAAAATAAACAAATGGGACTACATCAAACTAAAAACCTTCTGCACAGCAAAGGAAACCATTAACAAGACAAAAAGATGACCTAACAATTGGGAGAAGATATTTGCAAGCATATTAAGGATTTATGTCCAAAATATATAAAGAACTTGTACATCTCAACAATAAAAAAACTAACAACCCAATTAAAAAATGGGCAAAAGATCTGAACAGACATTTCTCCAAAGAAGATATACAGATGGCCAACAGGCACATGAAAAGAAGTTCAACATCACTATCAGGGAAGTGCAATCAAAACTACAATGAGATATCACATCACTCCCACCAGAATGGCTGTAATTAACAAGACAAGAACCAGTAAGTTCCTGTGGAGAAAAGGGAACCCTCATACACTGCTGGAGGGAGTGCAAACTGGTGCAGCCACTATGGAAAACAGTATGGTGATTCCTCAAAAAATTAAGAGTAGAACTATCATGCAGTCCAGCTATTCCACTGCTGGGTATTGATCCAAAGAACATGAAAACACTGAATGTGTAAAGACACATGCACTCCTATGTTCATTACAGCATTATTCACAATAGCCAAGACTTGGAAGCAACTTAGGTGCCCATCAAGGGACGAATAGATAAAGAAGGTGTGGTATAGATACACAATGGAATACTACTCAGCCATAAAAATGATGAAATCTGGCCATTTGTGACAACATGGATGGACCTTGAGGGTATTATGTTAAGCAAAATAAGTCAGAGGGGGAGAGTGAAATACCTTATGATCTCACTCATGAATAGAAGATAAAAACAACAAGAAACAATCACATAGAGATAGAGATTGGGTTGGTGGCTACTAGAGCAGAAGGTGGGAGGGAGGAGAGTGAGAGGGGTAATTAGGCACATGCATATGGTGATGGATTGTAATTAGTCTTTGGGTGGTGAACATGATGTAATCTACACAGAAATCGAAATATAATGATGTACACCTGAAATTTATGTAATGTTATAAACCAATGTTACTGCAATAAAACAAATTGAATTAAAAAAAAAGAATGTGTTGTTTACTTTCCCCATTTTGGTGGATCCAATTTTCCTCCTCTGCTGATTTCTAGCTTCCTTCTGTTGTGGTAGGAAAAGATACTTTTTATGATTGCAATCTTTTAAAATTTACTCTGACTTGTTTTGTGGCCTAACATATAGTCTATCTTGGAGAATGTTCCACGTGCACGTGAGAAAAATGTGTATTCCTCTGTTCTTGGGTGTACTGTATATTTTGATATGTCTAATTGGTTTACAGTTTTGTTCAAGTTTTCTATTTCCTTATCGACCTCCTGTCTGGCTATTCTACCATGTTGAAAGTGGTGTATTGAAATCTTACTTACTATTGTAGAACTGTCTGCTTCTCCCTTCAACTATGTAATGTTTGCTTCTTGTGTTTTGGGGCTCTGATGTTTGGTGCATATATGTTAAAATTGATATATTTCTTGGTGAATTGACTCTTTTATCAATCTATAATATCTTTCTTTGTCTTTGTAACAGTTTTTGAGTTAAAGTCTATTTTGTCTGAATTAGTATAGTCACCTTAGCTCTCTTTTGGTTACTACTGTCATGGAAATATTTTTCCATTCTTTCACTCTCAACTTATTTGTGTCTTTAAAGTGAGTCTCTTGTAGACAGCATACAGTTGAATCTTGTAGGTTTTTAAACCAATTCTGCCATTCAGTCCCTTTTTATTGGAAAGTTTACGTCTAAAGTAATTATTGATGAGGAGAGACTTACGTCTGCCATTTTGATATTTGTTTTCTGTATGTCTTATAGCTTTTTTGTTCCTCATTTCCTCCATTGCTGTCTTATTTTGTGTTCAGTTGCTTTTCTCATAGTGACACATTTTTATTTCTTTCTCATTTCTGTTTGTGGCTATTCTATAAATGTTTTCTGTATGGTTAAATGGATATTATTTATAACATCCTAAAGTTACAAACATCTAATTTGAATTGACACCAAATTAACTTCAACTGCATACAGAAACTCTTCTCCATTGTACTCTGCCCACGTCCCTTTGTGTTTTCATGTTACAAGTTACATATTTATACATTGCGTGCCCAATAACATAGACATAATTACTTTATGCTTTTGCCTTTTAAGTCCTGTAGAAAATTCAAATTCAGTTACAAACCAGGATTACAATAATACTGCTGTTACCTTTGCCCATGTATTTGCCTTTACTAGAGATCTTTATATTTTCATATAGTTTTGAGTTACTGTCTAGTGTCCTTTCATTTTAACCTGAAGCACTCCCTTTATCATTTCTGTAGGGCAAGTCTAGCAGTACTGAAGCCCCTCAGCTTTTGTTTATATGGAAATGCCTTAACTCTCTCTTTTTTGCACACTTTTGCCATACATAGAATTCTTAGTTTATAGTATTTTTCCTTCAGCACTTTAAATATATGCTCTCCTTCCTCTGGTCCAAGTCTCTAATTAGAAATGGCTGATAATCTTATTGGGAATGATACATTGTACATGATAAATCACTTCCCTCTTGCTGCTTTCAAGATTCTCTCTGGTGGCTGGCCCCTTGGCTGAGTGGTTAAGTTCCTGCACTCTGCTTTGGCAGCCCAGAGTTTCACTGGTTTGGATCCTGGGCCCTGACATAGCACTGATCATCAAGCCATGCTGAGGTGGCATCCCACATAGCACAACCAGAAGGACCTACAACTAGAATATACAACTATGGACTGAGGGGCTTTGGGGAGAAGAAGAAGAAGGGGGGAAAAAAAGAAGATTAGCAACAAGTGTTAGCTCAGCTACCAGTCTTTTAAAAAAAAGATTCTCTGTCTTTGGCTTTCAATAGTTTGATTGTAATTGTCTTGGTGTAGGTCCCTTTGAGTTTATCATATTTGGTATTCAATGAGCTTTTAATATTTGTAGATTCAAGTATTTCATCAGATTTGGGAAGGTTTTGACCATTATTTTTTTCAAATAATCTTTCTGCCCCTTTCTCTCTGTATTCTCCTTCTGGGACTCCCAAAATGTGTGTGTTGACCCACTTGATGTTGTCCCACAAACCCCTTAGGCTCTGTTCACTTTACTTCATTCTTTTTCCTTTGTGCTCGTAAGTCTCAATAATTTCAAATGTTCTCTCTTCATGTTCACTGATTCTTTCTTCTGCCTGCTCAACTCTGTTGTTGACCCCCTATAGTAATTTTTTCATTTCAGTTATTGGACTTTTCAACTCCAGAATTTTGTTTGGTTCTTTTTGTAATTTCTATCACTTTATTAATATTCCCATTTTTCATATATTGTTTTTCTGATTTCTTTTAGTTCTTTGTCTATGTTTTCCCTTATCTCTTAGAGCATATTTAAGACAACCGTTTTAAAGTCTTTGCCTAGTGAGATTGATGTCTGGGCTTCCTCAGGGATGGTTTATTTTAATTTTTGTTCCTTGAATGAGCCATATTTTCTAGTTTCTTTTTGGTTCTTTTTTAAGGTATGCTTTTTTTTTCCTTGGTGAGAAAGATTAGCCCTGAGATAATATCTGTTGCCAATCTTCCTTTTTTTCCCCCTCCCCAAAGCCCCAGTACCTAGTTGTATATCCTAGTTGTAGATGCTGCCAGTTCTTCTGTGTGGGACACCACCTCAGCATGTCCTGACAAGCAGTGCTAGGTCCATGCCCAGGATCTGAACCAGTGAACCCCAGGCCACCGAAGCAGTGCATGCAAACCCAACCACTACACCACCAGGCCAGCCCCTGTTTTCCAGTTTCTGTATATGCTTTGTGATGTTTTGATGAAATTGGGCATTTGGTTATTATAATGGAATAAATCTGGAAATCAGATTTCTGCCTTTCTCCATGGTTTGCTTTTTTTTCTTCCTGGTTTTTGAAGGTCTTAATCCATTTGTTTTGAGACTTTTCCAAACTACTTTTGAAAGTTATGTGTGCTAGTCATGTGTGCTCACTGAAGTCTCTGTTCTTTTAGCTTATGTTCATTTAATGCTTTGACAGAGCTTTCCTTGAATGCCAAGAGCTGAAATAGACAAAGAAAACCATCAAAAACAAAAGCAAAAAAAGGAAGAACAACCATCTCTGATAGTCTTTGCAGACGGTCTCTGTACTAGTACAGTCCTTCAACAATAGCTAGACTTGCTCTGAGCCTAGGGATCAGCTCAAGGTAAAAGTTTAAGATCTTCTCAGGTCTTCTCTGTGAGTGCATCTTGCCTGGGCATGCATGGCTTTCTAAATTTCCCTGTATATGCAGTTGCTTTTGAATTTCCTAATTTCCTAAAGCACTTCACCCCACCTTCTCCTTCAGGCTTTAGATGATCTATTTTGTGTCTTCACCCAGAATCTCTTGCCCCAGGCATCTTTGGGTTTGTAGTCTCCTTGTGGCATTTAAGAGCAATGCCTATCATTTTTCCCACTTATGTTCTGAGTTATGCAGGACAGAGGTGAGCAAGTCAGTCCTTCAGGTATCCCCCAGAAAGATAAAAACAGACAATAATTTGTGAATAAGATCTACTCTGCTCCTTCCAGTTCAAGTGGAGTAACTGGGAACTGGGTTGTTGCTGCTCAAGACCAAGAGCACAGCTACCC
Source organism: Equus quagga (assembly GCF_021613505.1). Lineage (NCBI taxonomy): Eukaryota > Metazoa > Chordata > Mammalia > Perissodactyla > Equidae > Equus > Equus quagga. The sequence goes on from NC_060270.1 coordinate 61,936,190, forward strand.
TAGGTTGGCAATTGGGCAAGGGTGAATAAAACACCATAAAACGTTTCTACAATTGTGAAGATGGTTTTTTTCTTGATTTGGCATTTGCTTCATTGCTATAAACTCCCGATTGTTTTTCCAGAGCTCCTAAAAAGTTGATTCAGGCAGCTTCTGCTTGTATATGTGTGTGTGCATACATATACATATATATGTACACGTGTGTAGGTGCATGTATGTACACATATATATGTGAGTATACATATATTTGTACATGTGTGTGTATATATATATATGTGTGTGTATATATATAGTGGGGAAACAAGAGCTTGGAGCTTCCTATGCTGCTTTACTGACATCACTCATCTGGAATATGACTTGAAAATTATAAAATGCTCTGATTTTCATTGTCCCTAATTCCCTGTTTATGCTGTTTCCTTTATGGGCTCTGTTTCCCCTCTTCATCTTATAAATATCTCTTTGGGTCCTCCATCAATGCTCTTCTCTTGTTACTCTGCACACAAAGCCTAGATTGTCTAATTCACATGGCTTTATCTATATATCAATGGCTCCCAAGTCAGTCTCCAGCCCAGATCTCACTCTTCCACATCTGTCTGCTTCATGGATAGCTCCACTAAGATATTCCACAGGCAGGTCAATCTCAATCTCATTTATCTCCCTCCCAACTCCCAAATCTACTTCTGGACACCCATTAACTCATCTTCTTGTCTCCAGTCTTGTCCAACTCTAATTGCATCTCCATGTGGAAGCCAGAGGTTCTTTCTCTGTTGTCTTTAGGATCAGTCCAAATGCCTTAGCTTGACAATCAAGGCCCTTTAGATCTGACTCAGTTTTGTCTTAGCACCCTCCCCCTTCCCTGTAACTCCCATTATTCAGCTTTACCAAACTACCTATTCTTCCAGCCTTTTCCAAAGGTGTTACCTCTGTCGGAAATGTCGACTTTTTCTCTGGCTAAGATCCTCACCTCAGGAGCTAGTTTAGCTCTTCACGTTGGGAAGCCTTTCTTGATATACTCTTATCCTCCTGATGATTCCCTCTATTACATATCACACTGTATCATCATCATTGCTTATTCACTTTTCTCTCTCACCTACTACTCTATAGTCTCCTTGAAAGTACAGTCTTATTGACTGGAGGAGGCCCTTCACTTGACACTGCCTGGTAATAAATAGGAGCAATAAGTGAATGCCTAATGAGTGGATGAAGGATTCATGTACTACCTGACAATTAAGATACCAACCTTCGCAGAACATGTATTATGTGACTGACTGTGTCCTTGGTGCTTTGTATCTGTTGTTTTTTTAACAGACAGGTATTATTAGCTCCCCTTTACAAATGTGGAAACTAAGTCTAAGAGAGTTAAAGTAACTTGCCTGAGGTCTCTTGCCCAGCTCACAAGGGGTGAAGGAGGGACTTAGGACCCTACTCTGAATGATCCCAAAACCTGTGTGCTTTCAGAGTCATCATTTTTTTCTACCAAAGTAAAAGTTCAGTGGCTTTTATGTACATACGCGTTTTGTTTCTTGTTTTTAGATATGTATGAATGTATGCACTTGAGTGTCTTGGAGCAGAGAATTAGTGTGCATTTGGTAGAATAAAGTAAATCAGGGTTTAAGTACAGTGATTCCTAATTTGGGGCTTTTAATGCCAAAGTAGGATTATGAGGACATACTCATCAGTGGGGATAGAATGCAAAACCCTGTAGGCTTCAACTTGCACTAAATTTGTTCGCTCAGGCTTCCAGAGACCTGTATAAGTGGTACTCTTATCCAGGAGGGAGGTGGGAGGATTTCTCGGATGCAGCACTGCTCAAATGAACACTCAGTTCAGAAAACCATGAGCTGGAAAGTGGAAGTAAGATGCGCTTTCAATTTCACTTCCCCAGGGTGTCAGTTTTCTAGATGCTTAGAGATCCCAGACAGGTATTGACCTACTTAATTATGCCAGCTTCTCAGAGGGGCCTTCCCTGAATACCTTGCATAAAATATTAGCCATCTCTCCCTACCCCACCCCACCCCCCAAACTAAAGCTTGAAACTCCTCATCTCCTGTATTTTCTCCGTAGCACTTTCTACTACCTGACATATATTTATTAGTTTATTGTCTGTCTCTCCCATTAGAACATCAACTCTATGGGGTTAGGGATTTTTATTGTTTTGTTTACCGCTGTATCTCCAGTTCCTGAAACAGTACCAGGCACCAAATCTTTGTTGAATAAATGAGAAGGGCACTTTGGTTTTGGTTGAATCTTATCTGAATGTCAGCCCTGTGCCTGGTGCTATGAGGACCTTAGGAGGAGAAGACGACATTCCTGCTCTCAGAAAGTTAACTGATGAGTTGGAACTGGGCAGAAACTCAGATTTAATTTTACCATCCTTGTAAGATAATACAGGGTTGGCAAACATTTCCTTTTAAGAGTGAGATCATAAATATTTTAGGCCTTGTGGGCAACATAAGATCTCTGTCACATAGTCTCTTTTTTTTTTTTTTTACAACCTTTCAAAGTATAAAAACCATTCTTAGCTTGAAGTCTGTACAAAAAGAGGTTATATGCTGGATTTGGCCCACAGGCCATAGTTTGCTGGCTCCTGAGATAGTAAATTAGCCCATTACTATTTCATGGCTGCTAGAAGAAGACACAAGACTCCTGGGTTGGAGACAAAGGACTTTGTTACTCATGGCACAGCAAGCAGTGATAGCATCATGTTTGTGCTGGTGCTTTTTGCCCCTCAAGTCCTAGAGGTCAATGCAGAAGGCCCCAGTGGATGCTATGTAAGCGGCAGATTTGTGTCACAGCTGAGGAAGACTGAGCTTGGGCAATCCCTTCCTTTATGGCAAGCCTATACTTTGTCCTGGAAGGAGCCATAACTTCATCTCTCAAGGTTGCTTGCTGCAAACAGAATCCTGAGAAATGCATGGAGATGGAGTTGCATTCTTGGCTTACCCAGTAAGCATGCGCAGGGATGCTCAGGACCCATAGTGAATTGCCTCCCTCAATAGTGTTTTCACTCCTTTGTGTGTTGAATTGAATTAAATAAAATTTAGTACATGCCAGGAGATATGCATGGAACTAATGATCAAAGAGAAATAAAACATAGTCCCCACCCTCACAACTGGAAGTGTTCACAGCAGAGGCATAAACTTTGCTCTGGTAGTACAAATAGGTGCATGGTAAACCTTTGGGCATCTTAGGAACAGGTAAGAGAGGAAGTGGCTTTTGAATGGGCATTCAAAGATGCCCAGGTGAGGCAGCGTAGGAGTGGAAGGGATTTTCAGGTAGAAGATCCAGTTCAGAAAATGGCAAAGTGGTATGTGGAGCAATGCTGAATAGTTGGGTATGACTGAAGTATAGTATATATGGGAGAGGTCGATGGGGAAGGATGTAGGGAGAGAAGGAATGAGGAAGGAAGCTAGCATTTTCCAAGGGTCTGTTACTTCGGTATTAACTCATCTAATCCTCACTGCCTGTCAGGTGAGTTATTGAGCGTGAACTGTGTGCAAAGCTTCCTAGGCTTTAAATACACCATCTCATTAACTCCTCATAACTGCTTGTGCAACCTTTTGGCAGATGAGAAATCTGACACTTAACTAACTTGCTCAAGGTCACGGCTGCTGGCACATTTGGGATTTGAATATGAGCCGGCCTGATCTCACGGCCTGCGCTCTTCAGCACAACACTCTATTGTCTCAGGAAGTAAGGCTCTGGAAGGTCATGTGATTTTCCAAAGTTATCAAGCAACAGGGAAACATTACTAGTGGAACTGGGGTTTACACCCACATTCATCTGTCTGCAAAACTAGTCCTCCTTTCCCAGATTATAGGGGCCCTTTATGCCACCAAGTTTCAACATAGTTGAAGGAGTTAACTGACAGTAGAAGGCAATAACTTGAATTGGATGTGTGAAAGAAGACCAGGAACAGCAATAGAAGTGAAAAGGAAATCCCAAAGCCCTATTCCATTTGTGTTAGTTGTCCTCAGCTCCTTCCAAGAAAAGGGAGATGTTTTTCTAATAGAGGTGTGGCAACACGGCATAGCAGTCAGGAACTCAGGCTTTATAACATGAGCAGCCAGGTTTGAATCCTAGCTTCACTAAATAGCTGTGCAGAATTAGGCAGATTGCTTACTTTCTCCAACTCCCATCTTCCTCCTTTGAGAAATGAGTTGTTGTGAATGTTAAATGAGATATTATTTGTGAAGCACTAAATACAGAGCTTGACACAAAGGACTGTCTAGGAGGATATTGAAAATGCCAAAAATTAGGACAAGATTAACATTGAAGAGAGTTGACAGCGAGTAAGAAAACAAAATCTTGAAAGGATGAGGCAGTGTGATCCAGGCGTCAGTATATGCCTGCAGTAAGAGTGGTCATGGGTGGCATAGTCCAAATATATGATAGTCAAGGCTAAGTGACTTAAGACATTGGGCTCCTGCCTTTGTTGGTGGGAGCTGATCAAACTAAGAGACCTCAATGGTGCACAAACTGTCTTTGGAAGTCATCTTCTTCTTGTCCGTTGTTTTTGCTATAGTGAATGTTACAAAGAATTCTGAGGAGGAAGAGGTAAGTGTGGGCCAGAGTCCCTAGACTTGGAGGGTGACCCTTGAGTGTGGACAAGTTGAAGATGAGGAGCAGATGGTGACGCAGAGTGCAGACGGCAAGGGTTCCACAGACCCAATGTTTTTGATGAGGAGAGCCTGATTGCAGCAGGTGTGCTGTAAAGGAGTGACCTGGGCTAGAAGGGGTGGTCGAGGCCAAGGCTGAGCTGGCTGGCAAAAGAAAGTACCCACTTCTCTGGTCTGTCTGTGTGGCTGGTACTCAGGCTGGATTCACAGGGGTCAAGAATGGCTGGGGTGTGGGAGCCAAAAATGCTAGTGCGGGCTGGACGTAGAGAATGGCCAGTGAGAAGGAGAGCTCACTGCCAGGACAGAGAAATCATTCATGAAGAAAGGGGCTGAAGTAGCAAATGGTTAGGCCAAGCCTCAGGAGAAGGTCCTTCCCCTCATTCTCAGTCCTCCTCCCACCTCCGGCCTCAGGCCTGAAGTCCACACCCTGTCTCTGCTCACTGAGGCTCCCAACTCTAAAGCAAAATGTGCAGACTAATGCAAATCAAGGCAGTGGTGACTTCACAGGTATCCTCTCCCAAAGATATTCACATGCTAAAAGAAAACATATAGAAAATGGAGTTTCTGCTGGTGCAGCCAAGAGTGCCCGATGCTGGGCAAGCATTGGGAGCAATTGGCTTGATTTCTCAGGTCACACTGCGTGGAGCAGCTCGTCCTCCATCCACATTATTGGCCAGGTCCTCTGCGGCGTGGGGTGTTCCCTAGGGCTGGACATCTTGTCTAGGAATTGTGCTTTTGTGCATTTTAGCTTCTGTTTTTATTTTAATTTCTTTTCGGCTTGCTTTAAAAGACTTGGGCTTCCCCTTTCAGCCCAAGGTTTCATTACCTGACTGCCCCTCATCCCAAGTTGGGGTGAAGCTTCTCTTATTCCCTCTCTGCCTCCCACTGAGTTATTTTTCAGGATGCCATTGAGAAACTGAGATCTTTCAGGATCAAGATGCTAGAACCTTTGTGCGCTCCCTGATGGCAGCCTGTGCTCATCCCTCAGTTAGAATTGCCTGTTGCGTATCTGTCTTCCCTGTAAGATTTGAGTGAGCTTTCAGAATTGAATTGCTTGCATGAGATTTCTGAAATCTCACGTATCTCTGTGTCATCCGTGCCTAGAACACGATAGGCAGCCATAAGGACTTGTTGAACTGAGGTGGGTCAGATACCATGTCGTCTTCTCACACAGCGCTAAAGAAGGAGGCTTAGGGAACTGGATCCGGCTCCTTGTGGTTTTTTTTTTTTTTTAAAAAAAAAAAAAGATTGGCACCTGAGCTAGCATCTCTTGCCAGTCTTCTTTTTTGTTTTTTCTTTTCTTCTTCTTCTCCCCAAAGCCCCCCAGTACATAGTTGTATATTCTAGTGGTGGGTGCCTCTGGTTGTGCTATGTGGGATGTCGCCTCAGCATGGCCTGACAAGCAGTGCCATGTCCACGCGCAGGATCGGAACCGGCAAAACCCTGGGCTGCCGAAATGGAGCGCACCAACTTAACCACTCGGCCACAGGGCTGGCCCCCTCCTTGTGCTTTCTAACGAGGCTTCTCCTTTCCTGCTCATACTGAGCACAGTCAGGTGAGCGGGCACTCCGTGAGGGATGAAGGCACCCTGATGTCTCAGAGATGCCAGAGCTTCCTCTTCTTTTCTATGGAATGCTGGGCTGGTAAGGTAGGCAGTCATTGTGTGATCAAACAATGTATTTTTTATTTTTTGAGGAAGATTAGCCCTGAGCTAACATCTGCTGCCAATCCTCCTCTTTTTGCTGAGGAAGACTGGCCCTGGGCTAACATCCATGCCCATCTTCCTCTACTTTACATGTGGGATGCCTCCACAGCATGGCTTGCCAAGCGGAGCGTGAACTGGGAACTCCAGGCCACCGAAGCAGAACATGCGAAGTTAACCCCTGCACCACCAGGCTGGCCCCAAACAATTTTTTTTTTCAGCAAAAATATTCCAACTCAAGGATATATGGATTTCTCAAATGCCTCTTTTCCTCCTCTCTCCCACTGAAAATACTCATTCTCTTATTTACAGTATTTTTCTAAATTTCCTGCAAGAGTGTTGACTTGGTTCATACCTGGTGAAACCAGAGACAAGTGTCAACTCTTCTGGCCCTGACCCAGTCACAGAGCTGGTGGCAGGGCCCATGTCTGTCTGCAGGAGGTGGGGAGCAGGACAGGCAGAGGCTGCTGTGAAATTGCTGCGTGTATTTGGGCTCCCTCTCTGATGTGTCTAACAGCAGCGGGCAGGCTAGTTTTCTGAGAGGCCTTAGGATGTCAGTCTCCTAGTCATTTGCAAGCAGAGGGCCTGGGCTAGCCATTGGTTTTGTCATTAACTGTGTGGCCCTGGGTAAATTGCTTAGCTGTTCCTACTACACACACATACTTCATTCCTCTATACTGTGTAATTTAACCTACCCCAAACTGCATAAGACGTGTACAGTTGGAATAGTTGTGAAGGAAACACCCATGTAATCACCACACGGGCAAAGACATAGGGCTTTGTTATTGCTTCAGGAGCCCGTGTAGGCAATTCCTCAGTCTATTGTGATTGGATGTTTAGTTTGATCACGAGGTTTTTCTGTCTGTATCTATTGGTGTGATTGTGTGATTTTTCCCTTTTAATGTTATGTTGAATTACATTAATTGTTTTTCTCATATTTAGTCAACCTTGCCTTCTTGATATTAATCCAACTTGGTCAGTATGGGGTTTTTTTCTCACTATATTGCTGGATTTTGTATGCTGTACGTTGTTTTGGATTACTGCATCTTTGTTCATGTATGAGATTGGTAAGTAATTTTTCATTCTCATTAATGTTTTTGCTAGGCTTTGAGATCAAGAATACATTAGCCGTATAAAATAAATTGATGTGTTACCATTTTAAAATTTTTCTGAAAGAGATTGCATACAATTTTGATTACTTATCCCTTAAATGTCCTGTAAAAATTGCTAAGGAAGTTTCTTTTGTGGAAAAATTTTAGTACTGATTCAATTCCTTTAATGGTTATTGAGCTATTCACAATTTCTTTTCCTTTTTGAATCACTTTTGGCAAGTTATTTTTTCTATGTGAATGTACAGTGTATCCAGCATCCTTTACTGAAAAGATTATCATTTTCCCAGTGAATTACCTTGGCAACAACACAGTGGTCTATTTGTGGGTCCACATGGTTCAATCCTTGTCTCTGTTTGGTTCCATCAATCTTGCATCTTTCCACCAATGTCATACTGTCTTGATTACTTAACAGCTTCATAGTCTTGAAGCCTTGAAATCAGGCTGTGTAGGAGCCCAGTGTTCTTCTTCTTTCTCAAGACTGCTTTAGTTATTCTAGGAAATTTGCATTTCTATATAAATTTTAGAATCACATTACAATTTCTACAAAAAGCCTGCTAGAGTTCTGATTGGGATTACTCTCATTCTACAGATCAGCTTGGGGAACATTGACATCTCAACAGTATGGAGTCTAGTGTTGTTAAATTATATTTTTCTGATAATTTGTCCATTTCCTCTAACTGTTCAAATTAGTAGGCTTTTTTCATAAACCTTATTCATGTTTTTTAACATGTGAAAACATCTGTAACGATATCCTCCTTTTCGTCGCTCATATTAGTTATGTGTGCCTTCACTTTTTCCTTGACCAATCTTTTCAGAGGTTTGTGAATGCATTAGTTAAGGTACTGCTGGTTTCTACAACAACAACGAGCCAAAAATGTAACAGTCTAGAAGTTTATTTCATCAAAGAATTGTTTCTAGTTGGCGGTGGCTTTATTCTACGGGACGATTCCAGAACTAGGCCTTTTCCATCTGTGGCTCTGCCATCTTCACAACATGATTTCAAGGCTGCTCTGCCTCCTCTGTCATGCTGGGAAGGAGGATGGAGGGCTGTCATGGGGGGCTTAGTGGGCCCAGGCTGAAGACGGCGAGTGTCACTTGCTCACCTTCCCTTGACTAGAGCTCAGGCACAGAGCCACACCCACTCAGGGGGAACTGGGAAATGTTATCCAGCTCTGCGCCTGGAAAGAAGAGGAATAGGTTTATACAGCTGTCCTGTGCATTCTAAAGTGATTTTTATTAGTGTTAAAAAAAACTCCACAACTATTCCTTTGCTGGCCCTCTCTGTTATATACTGGTTTTCTATTTTATTAATTGTTGCTTTTAGCTTTGTTATATTTTTTCTTATACTTAATTAGGCTTTATTTTTCTATTCATCGTCTAATTTCTTGAAAAATATGCTTAATTTATTAGTGTTCAGGCTTTCTTTTCTAGTATTTTAGGACTACAAATTGTCCCCCTGAGTAATGCTTTGGCTGCTTCCCACAAGTTTTTATTTGTGATATTTTTAAAATTATTCAATTCCAAACATTATCTAATTTCCATTGGTCTTCCTTCTCCAATGGAGGGTTATTATAAATTGTTACTTAATTTCTAAATATATGGAGATAAGCCTTTGTTATTGTTTTCTAACTTAAGTCCATTGAATAACAGAACATACACTGAATTATTTCAATCTTTTGAATTTTGTAATATTACAATATTTTTCTCTACTTATTTATAAGTTACACATTCTGTCTCCATTCTTTTTATAGTTGTCCAAGACTTATATGTGTATTTAACTTATCAAATTATAGTGAATCAAGTCCTTTATTTTCCTCATAGAGAATACAGTGATCTCAGAATAATTTAACTTTATACCTTTTCTGACTTCTTTGATATTCTTGTCCTATATTTGATGTCTATTTCTTTAGCCCTACTACGTGTTATTGTTATTTTATATAGTCCATGCACATTTTTATTTAACTGCTTACTTACTACTTTCTTTGCTCTTCATTCTTTCTTTATCTAGAATTACTCTCCTTCTGTCTGAAATGCATCCTTTAGCTGTTCCTCAGTGAGAGTCTCCTAGGGATGAATTTTCTCATCTTTCTGTTTTCTTAAATTGTACTTGTTATTAAAAGTTGTTTTCACCAGAAATATGTCGTTCTGATTTGGCAGCTATTTTCGTTGAGCATATTCAAGATATTATTCTGCTGCATTCTGACTTCTGTTGTTGCTCTTATCACTCTAACTCTTTGTAATTACTCTTTTTTTCTCCCTCTGGCTGCTTTTAAGATAGCTCCACTCCCCTTACCTGGAGGTTTTCAGTGTCATTCTCATCTGTCTAGGAGTAGATTTCTCTTTTTATTTATTCAAGTTGAGGCTTGTTGGACTTCTTTAATGTATGGATGGGTGTTCATTAGTTCTACAAAATTCTAAGCCATTGATTCTTCAAATATTGTGTCTTTTGCCATCTTCTCTCCCTCTCCTTTTGGAACTCCAGTTTAAACTTATGTTACACCTTCTCACTTTATCCTTCATGTCTCTTAATCTCTATTCCACAGTTTTCATTATTTTATCTCTCTGTGCTATATTTTGTAAATTTCTTTTGACCTCTCCTCTGATTCACTAATTTTCTCTTTAGCTGTATCTAATTTGCTGTTAAAGCTATCTGTTGAGTTTTTAATCCTTTTATTATAGTCTTAATTTCAGTTTTAATTTCTAGGAATTAATTTCTAGTTTCCTGTTCTTTGTATATACTTAAGCTTGTCTTTTGTGTCTTTAAACATAGTAAATGTACTTGTTTTACTTCAGGCACTTTGCATTTGTTGTCTCCTTTACTCTTCAGGATCATCCTGTGAGGTATCATTATGTCTATCACAGGAATAAGAACATTGAGACACTTGTCTCAAGGTCTGTTAGCTCCCTTTCTACCATCTGGCTTTGGCTAGAAGCTGAAGCTCTGAGAAATTTCTCTGAGCCAGAGAGAAGTTTTGGATTTGACCCCTGTCAGGGATCTATAGGGAGATTTCTTCGGCCTGACAGAGTCTCCCCCAAAACCTATAAAAAAGAGGCAGGGCCATTGAGCATGGAATAAGGCTTTCTGGAGCTAAGATGTATGTCTTCGTGACTCACTGTGAGCTCCCTGAGGGCAGGGACCATGTCTGACACATCCTTGTGATTATAGTGCTTCGGACAAGTCTCAGTAAACATTTGATGAGGGCATGATTCAGTGTTCTGGGTACATAGCTGGGATGCAAATATACTTGTAGGAATGAATTAATAAATGACTAAAATAATAATATAATTAAAACAAACTCATTTGAGTGGTATTTGTCTGTTGAGTGTTTATAATTATCTGGCTGTGAACATTTAGATTAGGGGTTGGCAAACCTTTTCTATGAAGGGCCGGATAATAAATATCTTAGACTTTGCTGATCATATGGTCTGTCTCACAATGACTCAGCTCTACCATTGTAGCCTGTATTCGTTGGCGAGGGCGGCCATAACAACCAAACACCACAGACTGGGTGGCTCAAATGACAGGGGTTTATTTTCTCATAGTTCTAGAACCTAGAAGTCCAAGATATGAGTGCCATTAAGGGCAGTTTCTTGTGAGAACTGTCTTCCTAGCTTGCAGATAGCCACCTTCTTGCTGTGTCCTCACATGACCTTTTCTTTGAGTGTGTGCAGAGAGGGAGAGAGAGATTTCTGGTGTCTCTTCCTCTTCTTATAAGGACATCAGTCCTATCAGATTAGACTCCCTCTTGTAACTTCATTTAACCTTAATTACTTCCTTAAAGGCCTCATCTCCAAATGCAGTTACATTTGCGGTTAGGGCTTGAACATATGAATTTGCTAAATTACTCATAGTTTCATGCCATGTTTTCTCTTGCAATGACATCCTTCACACCAAATGTTGCCCTTGTTATGCCTTCCTCTTTCTACCTGGCAGACTTCTAGCCACCTTTAAAAGTTTAGCTCACGCATCTCTTCCTCCAGAAGCCTTCCTATCTGTCCTTGGTTTACCTGGGAGATCCCACCAAACTCATACATTCGGCTCTCCTAGAACTAGTACTCATCACATGGCCTCATAATTTTCTGCTTCCTTGTCTGCTTCATATTCCATGCTGACCTCCTTGAGGGTCAGGATAGAGTCTTTTATCTTTATATCTTCATTACCTAGCACAGAACCTGGCACAGTAGGTATCCAACAAATAAATGTTTGAATAATTATTGAATTATGGAGAATGAATAAATTCCACCTGATTGTAAACTGTTCTGCACTGTTTTCTAATGATTCATCTTGTGCCAGCCTTGACCCTGTTCTGCTTTGTTCTGGCTGGTCTTACAGCCTGGCACAGTGCTGGGAACAGAGCATGGCCTCAGGAACTGGGATGTTGGATTGGACTGAGCTGCTCAGTTGGCCACGTCAGCCACTGTAGGCTGAGCAGGGTGGGGAGACATAATCTCCTGCCTGCTTTGCCTCCAGGACTCAGTCCCATGGAGCAATAAGGTGGAGGCTGAGAAAGGAAAGACTGCACTTCTGTTTTGATCCATCAGGTGTTGTGGCCCCACCTGGTGAGTCAGCCCAACCAGGGTGAGCCTACGGAACCACATGTTGGCATTGCAGATACCCAGAGGCTCTTTCCAGACTTCACGGGGCCTCCCTCCCTGCCCAGTCTAGGCATGTTCCCCAGTTCTTTGGAGAAGGTGCTCTCCTGGAGAAGGCCACTCCTCGATTTACTTGTGTTCCAGGACAGCTGGACATAGCAGGTGAGACAGGCCATATGCATCTAAGGGGGGGAGGCTAGTGTTGTATCTGAGAAGGGACTTTTGATGAGATCTGGATGGAAGAGTAAAATTCAGAGAGTTTAGATGGGCCTGTTACTGTTCTCAGAAGCCTGCAGGCTGCCCATTCCTGCTTGGGTATGAAGGAGATGTGCTAACCACAGCCCGCTGGGGTCACGGCAGGGCACGGACAAACTCTCTATGAGCACATCTGATCAATGGATATAGTTTCAGACTTTTGAAGCTGGGTCTATGTATTACAAACTGTGGACATATATGTCAGTTTCTGTGGATGTGATTGTTTTCCGTAAAAGCTGTTTATTGAGCTAAACTAAGTTACACAGAAACACAGAAAATGCAGTAATGATGTTCACCAACGTGGTTATTCATGCTCTTTGTTTCAGCCATTGCCCACCCAGCACTGATGCTCCATTTCTACAACTACATAGTCAGGAAGGGCTTATTCACTCTGGATGTGATCCCTGGAGAATGTTAGATTTGAGATTTTATGAGGAAGACAAAGGACTATTTAATGAATTCTGACCCCTGGATTGCAAACTAAATCCAGTGGTCACTGTCAGTCCTTTTTCACTAAAAAACCCTCTGGGACACCTGGAAAGGGAACAGGACCGTGCTGGCAAGAAATGTGGCCCCGCCCAAGAGCCACCTCTGAAAGTGGGATGGGGGCATGGAGAGGGGAGTTTATTCTCATTGCATATCCTTCTGCATTCTTTGTTTACATACTGAAGCATCTATTGCCTTTCTAATTTTTAGAAAAAGCATTTTTTTCTGGAGAGGAAAAACTTGTGAGAATCCTCAACAATTTCATCCACTGAGGTGTTGCTTCTGCTTCCAAGGTCACATCATGGCTCCCTGCACGGCCTCCCCTCCCAGTTCACATCCTCTTAGGCAGACAAACCTCAGTCCCTCGTAGGCAGTTGCTCATGGTACCCATCCTCCTCCACTAGCTTCTTCTATGATTCTTTTCCTGTTACCCTAGAGACTGCAACATGGACTTTTGTGTGTGTGTGTAAAATTGGCCCTGAGCTAACATCAGTGCCCATCTTCGTCTGTTTAGTATATGGGATGCCACCACAGCATGGCTTGATGAGCAATGTGTAGGTCTATGCCTGGGATCTGAACCTGCAAACCCTAGGCTGCCAAAGTGGAGTGTGTGAACACCACCAGGGTTTCCCTGCAACATGGATTTTTTAAATGAACTGTATTGAGGTATAATTTACAGACAATAGAATACAGCACTTTTAAATGTACAGTTCGATGAGTTTTGACTGACGTGTACAATTGCAATAACTACCACTACAATCATCAGATAGAACCTTTGTATTCCCTGGAAAAGTCACTGTGCCCCGCCTAGTAACCCCCTTCATATGCCCAAGAGCATGCCTCCACTTCCTGTCCCTCTGGTGCCCCTTTCTCTGGGGTCTCACGTAAGTGCAAAGGTAGTGCATGCAGCCTGTGGCATCTGCTCTTCCACTTAGTAGGATGCTTTTGAGATTCGACCATGTCACATGAGTGTGAGAAGCCCATTCCTTTGTTGTGGCTGAGAGGTGTCCGAGGTGTATCACTGTGTCTTTGCCGTGCACGAGTCTGTGAGCATTTGGATTGTTGCCAGTGTGGCAATAATGAATACTTCTGTTATGAACATTTGCTTACCAATCTTTGTGTGGACATGTTTCACCATTTTTCAGTAAAAACCTAGGAATAGAATTGCTGGGTCGCACGTAAGTCAACATTTAACTTTATAAGAAGCTGCCAGCCTCTCTTCCAATGGCTGTGTCCTTTCACATCCCCACCAGCGGTGCATGCGAGCGCCAGTGCTTCACATCCTCACTCACGTCTTAGGATCAATGTTTTGGGTTAGCCATCCTAGTGGGTGGGAAGCGATATCTCATTGTGGTTTTAATTTGCACTTCCCTAATGACTAATGAGGCTGAGCATCATCTCATGTGCTCATTTGCCATCTATATAATCTTCTTGGTAAACTGTCTATTCAGATTTTTTGCCTATGCTTTTATTGGGCTGTTTGTCTTATTACTTGAGCTGTAAGAGTTCTTTATATAGTCTGGATACAATTCCTTGCAGATGTATATTTTTCAAATATCTTCTCCAAGTCTGTGGCCTGCCTTTTTATTTCTTGAACGGTGACTTTTAAACAGCAAAGTTTTAAATTTGGATGAAGTCCAATCTTCACTTTGTTTTGTGGTTCGAGCTTTTTGCCTCCTATTTGCTTAACCCAAGATCATAAAGATTTTATTATATTTATTTCTAAGGGTTTTATGGTTTAGCTCTAAAACATAGGTGTATGATCTATTTTGAGTTAATTTTATATATGGTGTAAGGTGGGGGTTTTTGTATTTTGCATTTTTTGCATATGGTTATAGTTCTAGTAGCATTTATTAAAAAGACTACTATTCTTTTTACATTGAATTACAGGGTTTTGCTTTAATATAATCTTTTCAATTAGTTTTGGGTCTAAGGTACTGTAAAAATGTGGTACCACGTATAAACGTTAATAAACGAGCTTCTGTTCTTTCTCTTTTACTGGATACTTGTAATGGCATAGTCTTACAAGCACTCATGTTGCCTGGCGTCATCGATGCTGTGAATGGGAGAGTGTTTCTGGAGAGTAGACAGAGCCCCCCATTTGTTGCGATCTAAACAGAAACCATTCTCCTGGCAGCAATGGCTCAGGACCGTTACAAGATTTGACTGTGCAGTGCTCACAGCACGTGGACTGCGTGTGTACGTGGGAAGGGAACTACTGTTCATTCAGCACATGCTATCTTCTAGGTACCTGATTTAACCCTCACAACAACAGCATGAGATGAGAATGGCTTTCCCATGTTGCAGATGACAAATGTGAGTCCCGGAGAGGATAATTAACTGACCCATAGTAAAGACACATCAGAGCTTGGATTTGAGCCCTTTTTCTTTCTGTGACACTGCTTCTATCAGAACTGGCAATTTTCACTATATTAATTGTATTAGTCAGGGTTCTCCAGAGAAACAGAACCAATAGGATATATACAGATATATATAAGAGGAGACATCATAGGAATTGGCTCGTGTGGTGATAGAGGCCGAGTCCCACGATCTGCTGTCTGCAAGTTGGAGAACCAGGAATGCTGGTGCTGTGATTCAGTCTAAGTCCAAACGCCCGAGAATCAGGGGCTAACAGTGTGAGTCCCAGACTGGGTCCAGATACTTGAGAACCAGGAGTGCAGACGTCCGAGGGTCGGAGAAGCAGAGACCTTGAATCTTCCCTTCCTGCACCTTTTTGTTCTGTTCGGGCCCTCAATGGTTTGGATGATGCCTGCCCACATTGGTGAGGTCAATCTTCTTTCCTCAGTCTACCCATTCAAATGCTAATCTCTTCCAGAGACACCCTCACAGACACACCCAGAAACAATGTTTCATCAGCTATCTGAGCATCCTTTAGCCCAGTCAAGTTGACACATAAAATTAACCACTATATTAAAGATATTTTAGAACCAACTATCGCTTACCAAATGAGGAGACATTTGGCAAACAAAGAGAACGCAGTCCTCAGGGTAGAGGGCTCAGGAGTAGGCCTCTGGAGCCCGAGCTGCAGACCAAGATACCATGAAGAGTGTGTGTCTGCATGTAGGAGTGGCCAGGGTCAATAGAGTCACCAGCTCCTTATGGGTCCACACTGGCTGCTGCTCAGGCCAAGGGCAGTCCACAGGTTCAGTGGGATTTAAGTCTGCCTGGGAATGGTGACCGTCACCTTCCAGGGTGGTGAGAACTGAATAAGACAATGTAGATCAAATGCCTGGCATGTAGTAGCTACTAAATTATTGCTAGCCTTTTGGTACTGATCACTAGGCCAGGGAAGGAAAGAGGAATACAGCTCCTGTGGGATTTCAATGCAAGGAGCACTCTCAGGGACCGGGCCCCCACGGTGAACTCCACAAATGCTAGCCTTCATCCCCTTATGCCACCAGCGTAGAAACATTTCTGTGGTGGCGTACTTCTTGTCTGTCGTTGAATGTGGCTTTATTTTTTAACCAACAGCACACTCAGTAAACTGTGTGTCCTTTGCCCCCTGTGAAACAAAGGACAAGCAGTGTTTGGATAAGTGAACTGTGGGGCACGAGGTGAGCCTAAGCTGCTGGCTGCAGGACTGGAAGGGTAGAGGCTCCTGACACAAGAGGATTTGCTGTCCAGTGTGAGTGCGTGGGGACAGCAGGACAGCAGGTCAGTAAGGAGCGGTGTGGAGAACACTGACCTTAGAAGCAAGAGACATGGCCTTGAGTTCTGACCGCCCAGCCAAGTTGCTTCACTTTTCCCCAGCTTCAGTTGTATTCATTTTAAAATAAAAGAGAAGATCCACCACTTGTTGAGAGTGCTCCTTGCATCTGTCTACTGCTTGCTGGGCATTTTACACCTGTATCTGATGCACAAACGTATATACGTGATGTGTCCTTTTTCCTTCCATCTTACAGACAAGGAAACTGAGGCTCAGGTGAGTCAAATTCCTTACCCATAGATGCATAGCTAAGTGGTAGCTCTTTCCTGACAACAGAGTCTTTTAACTCTTCTAAAACACCATGCTGCTACTAATTCAAAATGGGGGGTGACAATAATCCACAAAGTAATTGTGAAGATCAAATGAGATCATGAATGCAAAGGTTGCAAACTGTCAAGTACAACAGACCTATTCTAGCTGTTTGTTTTTTTAGGTTTAAGCAACTAAATGAACCTTTATATTAACTGTATGGTGAATGTGCCAGAAGAAATATTCAAGTCCAGGCAGAATAGGGGGTTATGCGTGTGCATGCTGAAATTAAAATTTAAATATACAAATAGGAAAAATGCATTTTGTTTTATTTGTAGAGTTAATTGTTACATTTTATCCACATCTTCTCTCTATGCCATGGACATAATAATCTTATTATTATGCTCCCAAGTGAGAGCCCTAGCTGGGCCAGGAGAGATCTTCTGAATACTGCCTTGAATGTGATGTAAGACATAGACGTCTTCAGGCCCTGTGCAGCAGGGCCAATGGAGCGCGAGCACCTCAGAGCACCAGGCACTGCGCACCACGTTTACAGGCACCACTTCAAGTCCTTCCACAGGCCTGGACAGAGGCCTTCCACACGTATGGGACCAGGATGAAGGACGTTATGTCACTTTCCCAGGGCAGGGAGCCCGTATTTGTCTGCAAACCCTTAGTGACAAGCACAGAGCCTGGCATGAAGTAGAGACTCAACACAAGATGGTGGGTGAATAAATTAGAAAATGAATTTAGATTAGATTAGAAAATCCCTAATTGTGGATTTGGGTCTGGGCGAGCCTCATGAGGTGGCAGCACGAGTTGATCAGAGAGGAGAGCGAGGTCTGGATTCTCAGGTGCAATGGGTAAGTACTCTGCTTGGACAGACCCTTTGAGACGCCAGGACACATTCATGAGAAGACAGTGGTGGGTGTGAAAGACGGGAAAATGATAGGCAAATGAGAAGCTGCAGGTTGAATCTGCTCCTTTCTCTGAACTAAACCAGAGTCAGGAGTATGGGAAGGTTCTGAGCTGAACAAATACACTCCTGGTGGAGCGCAATGTAGGCGACAAGACTGACGTTAGCCACTATGAACACTGTCTTTGACTGCCAGGCTACCACGTGCCATGGTTCAGTTTGTGAGGGTGCCCCGGGGAATCTGCCCCCATGCGCAAACAGGGACTTACAGCTCATACCTACAGTTTCCCCCGACGCGCAGGATCCTCTGCCACAGCTTCACCTCTTGCACTTAGCCCCCTCCAGTTTAGAGCCGGCACAGGAGTGTCAGAGCTCTGTCACATTTAGAAGCTCCCTGCCTTCTGCACCATCTCACTGCCTTCGTCTTCTGCTTTTAAGCACATGATTACTTTGAGCCTGCCCAGATGATCCAAGGCAATCTCTTTATCTTAATGGCAACTGATTAGTAATCTTAATTATTTCTGCAAAATCCTTTGCGTCATGTAACATAATATATTCACTGACATAATACAAAGGCCTGGGGGCCACAAGTCTGCCTACCACACTGTTCTTGCCTTCAGCTCTAATGGGGAATCAGAATTGATAACAAGCAATTATAACACAGTCTAATGAATGCTACAAGAAGAGTAAACACACAGTGCTGAGTACTTGGGAGGTCTCTAACTGAAGAAGAGGCAGCTTCCTGGAGGAAGACTGTCTAAGCTGAGCCTGACATGAGGAGTAGAATTTAGCGAGGGGGAAAGGTCCCGGGCAGAAAGACTAGCATACACATCTATTGCACAGGGGTTCATTCCTGTCGGCCTGTAGAATTCACTTCAGGGAGACAGAGAGACAAGAGGCAGGGGAAAGACAAGATGAAAGAGCCACAAAAGGTTGTAAGCAGGGAGCTGATACGGTCCGATTTTCATTTTAGAGAGATTATCTGATGGCACTATGGGAATGGAGAGGAATCTGTCTAGAGAGGAGAGTGGCACACTAATTAGGAGGCTGTTCTGGCAATCCAAGCAAGACGATGATGCCTTAAAAAGTGGAAATACCAGTGGGAGGGGGAGAGGTGAATGTGATACAATTTGGGATTGAGGGTGAAAGGGTAACAAGTTAAGAGTGATTCCCAGGTTCCTGGTTTGGATGACTAAATGTAAAATGGTACCGTTCACAGACACTGGGGGAGGAACAGAACAATGGGAGACGCGTTCATTTTTAGACATGTTTAATAATTTGAGGTGGCTGTGAGACACTGAGTGGTGATGTCCTTCAGGCAGATGTAGGATAGCGATAGAGGTTTGGGTGTCATCAGTGAATGATGGAGATCACCTTCCAGAACTTATGTGTGAGAAGACCAGAGCACCTGAAAAGCAACATTTAGGCAGTGGGAGGGAGGAAGAGGAGCCAGGAAAGGGAGAAGCAGCAGCAAGAGTGGAAGAAAGAAATCCAGGTAGGTGTGGCGGCTCAGAGCCAGAAGAAAAGAATTTCAAGAGAGAAGGTGAAGTCAAGTGCTTTTGAGAGGTCACGTTAGATGAGGACCGAAAATATCCATGGGATTTAGCACCAGTGAGGTCACTGGTGACATGTTAAGAATAATCCCCTGCGTAGTGGGTGGGATCAGGTGTCAGTGCATTAAGAAGTTACATGTGTGATGTGGGTGGTAGCTGGAGGGAATCAGGGTCAAGAAAGTTGGGAGGAGGGTTTCATTTTAAATGAAAGAATAAAGATAATGTTTAAGTGCTATTGGGAAGAAGCCAGCGGAAAAGTGAACATAGAGAAAAGACAGGATAATCATTGGAGTTAGGAGGGCTCTGGAGAAGCAGATGATGTGAACTGGAACACGTGCAGGAAGAAGGGCACAGGACTGGAATTGTGCTAGGAAGGAGAAAGGGAGGAGTAAAACTGCAGGAAAATGTCAAGGATGAGAGACAAGAATTTGAAGGTGTTCCTGAGTGACACCTTTGCAGTCTGTGAAGGACGGGGTGAAGTCATCTTCTGGAAGAGAGGAGGAGAGGAGGTGGAAGGAGAAGTGGGTAGAGTGAAGGTTTGAAGTAGCCTTGTGGAGAATGGGGGAGAATGCTTGTGAGGGAAATAGGTAAGAATTGCAGAGCAGCAGCTCTGGGGAGCCCCAAAGTTCTTGTTCTTCCCGCTGTGTCTGCTTAAGTACACTTAACAAAGTGGGCCTAGGGAGAAAAGGAAAACGTTTTCTTTAGTGCAGCAAAAACAGATTTTTCAAGAAAGTTTCAGCGTAATCCCCACAAGCAATATATTTTTCCCCTTGGTGTATAGTTTTAATAGAGTGAGGGCTGGGGCAGGGATGGACAATTCCTTCTTCCCTTGCCCCGCAGACCTTGCTAAGTGACTGTGGCACTCGTTCCACGCAGGCCCAGAAGCAGCCTCAACTGCTTCTCAACATTGTGCTCCTGCAGCCGGTACCAGTGGATAAGAGCTGAAGTGTGGTGTGAAATAAAATCCGCTTTCTGTAAGCCACTATGTACCCAATAGGTCTGTTTGTTTATTAATCAAACAAGCATTTCCTCAGTCTAGATAACTTTAAGCAATCATAGATGTGTTATTTGGAATTTGAAGAGGCATGATATTCAGTTCATTCATGAAGGTTTGAGTGCCTTCTATTTTCAGCTACAGTATATTCCAGATTAAAACAATGAACTAGAAATAGACCCTTTCAGGAAAGAATTTATGGGGACAGAATATATATGATAAGTGAAAGAACCATTAAAGGTCATTAACAACATAATCAAAACAGATGCCCTGCAATGGTGTATAATTTAAGCTATATAGTGGTATAATTTATGTATATGTTCAAAGGATAAAGGGATCCTGTGAGTCTTCTGGTATTTATATAAACTAGTTGGGGCTCTGTAGAAAAGAAAGAATTTTGAAAGGAACTTCATAAAAACATGGTGAATTTTTTAGGTATCTAAAACAAGAATAGTCTCCCAGCCAGGAGGATTAAACATTGTCAAGGGTCAGTCGTTCTGATTCACCTCAACTGTTTCTTCTACATCTTTAGTGACGCTCTGGAATCCTGCCATTCACAGGGATGGGGAAGGGCTTACAGCATTACTAATTCATCACATTAGAAATCATGAGGGGCCGCTCAGTGGCGCAGCGGTTAAGTTCACATGCTCCACTTTGGCAGCCCAGGGTTCGCCAGTTTGGACCCTGGGTGCAGACCTACACACCGCTTACCAAGCCATGCGGTGGCAGGTGTCCCACATATAAAGTAAAGGAAGGTGGGTACAGATGTTAGATCAGGGCTAATCTTCCTAAAAGGAAAATCATGAATCAGTGCTCTGGGGCCTTCTAGGCATGACCAAAATGTTGATTCCTAAGTATAGCATATCTCTCCATTTATATGTCTTCCCTAGTGTCCTTATTTCTCTTCATTCTTGAAAGATATTTTTACTGAATATAGAATTTTCAGTGGACAGGTTTTTTTCTTTCAGCACTTGAAAAATACCCACTTCCTTCCCACCTGCATAGTTTTAGATGATAAATCTCCTGTCATTCAAATTGTGTTCACTATGAGAAGCACGTCATTTCTCTCTGACTGCTTTCAGGATTTTTTCTTTGTCTTTAGTTTTCGTAAGTTCAATTATGCTGTGTCTTGGCATGGAATTCTTTTAGTTTACCCTACCTGGAGTTTGCTCAACTTCTGAATCTGTAGGTTTATGACTTTTACCAAATTTTCGAAATTTTCAGCCATTATTTCTTTGAATAACTTTTCAGTCCCATGCTCTCTTTCCTCTCCTTGTGAGACCCTGACAATACAAATATTAACTCTTTTACTATGATTCTGCAGGTCCCTGAGACTCTGTTAATATTGTTACAACCTATTTTCTCTGTTCAGACTGGGAAAATTCTATTGACCTGTCTTCAAGTTTATTGATTCCACCCTGTGTTATCTCCACGCCACTTCTGACCCCATCCAGCGGATTGTTCTGGTATTGTATTTTTCTGTTCTACAATTTCCATTTGGTTCTTTTTCATTAAAAAGATTTTCTATCTTTTTCTATTGCTCAAGTTTTCTATTTTTCACTAGTTTTGAGAAAATTTATACTTCCTATTTTTATGCATAAAGTTCATAAAAAGCATTTTTAGGATGGCTGCTTTAAAATCCTTGTCAAATAATTCCAACATCTGATTCAGCTTGGTGTTGGTATTTGCTGATTGTCTTTTTTCATTCATGTAGTGATTTTCCAGCTTCTTGGTTTGACCCGTGATTTTCAGTTGTTCCCAGGACATTTTGGATACTGCATGCTAAGACCCTGGAACCTATTTTATCTTCTTTTCAGCAGGCAGCCCCCAGTTGAGATGTACGTCTAGGGCAGGGTGGACGTGTATGTTCAGCTTCTCACTGGGCCTTGACAACAGAGCCCAACAAAAATGGAGCACTGACTGACACTGCCCCCTCGCCTGGAGGTGAAGGCAGGCAGAGGGCTGACTCATTGCTGTGTGGCTGCAGGGAGAGATGGAAGCCCAGCTCCCAGCTGGGCCATGCTGACGCCAGAGGAGAGATGGTATGGGAGGGGGAGGGGAAGCAGACCCCCGCTCCACCTCACTGATGCTGGGTGAGGGTAGAGGCTTGGTTGGGGGGCGGGAGGGAGGGAGTGATGAAGCATGGTGGTGATTACCTTCTCCTCATACTGCTTGTTCAGTCTAATTGCTACCGGTTTGGGGTGGAGGTTCAGCTCCCCACTGCACCCTGCTGGCACTCTGCTGGCAGAGGAATCAGAGTGCCACATGCTTCCACTGATGGAGACATCTGCTTCCTGCTGGGGCCGCTGACACTGCCTGCCAGGGGTGATAGCCCAGGAGAGGGAATTGGAGCACCGCCTGCTTCCCGGAAGCAGGTGGAACATCAGCTGGGCACTTGGCCCTGCTGAAACATGAGGTGGGGGGGTTGCAGTTTTTATTGCTGTTTGGCTGAAGAGTAGGGCAGGTATTGCCAAAAAGGTGTTCTCTTGTGAGGCTGCCCTTTTCCTGGACCTTTGACCAAGAGGAACAGACTGTTCTCAGGGCCTTTTGTGTCTGAGCCTGTTGCTGGTTCAGGGTCAGAGGTTCTCCACCATGTGGGAAGCAGTAAGGAAACCAGCGCACTCACGTCATTCCTTAAGTCCAGAGGTTCCTGGGCGGCCACCTTCTTCTTTCCACTTCTCAGAGACTTGCTATGCTTGTTTGTTGTGTTGTACCTACAGTTTTCTAGTTGTCAGGGGGAGGATATGGGAGGAATGAGGGTGTTCCATCTTTGGCAGAACCAGAAATCCTTGAATGTCTTTCAATAAATTTGAAATTTGAAAGTTTGAAATTGAAATTTTACATTTAAAGTTTAAATTGTTTTCCCATGAAGATCTTGGGCATATTTATATACATACATATTCTTAGGTACTAAGATATGTTTTTTGTTGCTTTTATAAAAAGGTATCTTTCTAAAATTGTACTTTCTAACTATCCTTTGATAGAAACACAGTTCATAATATTGATCTTTTTAATGCTTATAATTTGCCTAAAGAATCTTCTGGAATTTCCACAAGAACACATGTGAATGACGATACCTTCATTTCTTCCTTTGCAATTCTACCTATTTTACCGCTTCCTCCTGTCTTTTGCACAGGGTAGGATCTTTAGTACAAGATTGAAAGAATGGTAGTGACCATCCTGCCTTGTTCCTAATTTGAAAAGGTGCTTTCAAAGTTTAATTGAGTATGATATTTTCTGTAGGCTTTTTAAAATATCCTTCATCAGATCTGAAAGTTTCTTTCTCTTTCTCTTTTGACATGAGGAATGGATGTTGAATATTTTCAAATTCTTTTTCAGAAGCTGAGATGACATATTTTTCCCCCTTTAATCTGTTTTTGTGGTAAACTTAATCTATGTGGGAATAATTCCAACAGTTGGTCCTGAAGTACTGTTTTTTTTTACATCATTAGATTTGTTTTGCTAACATTTTACTTAGAAATTTTGCATCTCTATTTGTGGTGAGATTAACGTGTCTTGTGCTGTCCCTGTTGACTTTTTGTGTCAGTATTATACCATCTTCATTAAATGAGCTGAAGAATGATCCCTCTTTTTCAGTTCTTTGCTGATACTGGAATTATCTGTTCCTAGAATGTGTGCTAGAATGTTCCTTTAAAACCATTTGGGTGTGGTACTTTCTTTGTAGCATGTTTTTCTTTTAAGAAAGGAATTTAACATGTTACTGAGTGCCTGCTGGTTCTCAGGAACTGTACTAGAGTCTTATACATGAGCCTGTTAAATCTGCACATCCGCCCCGTCAGGAACCATCCCTGTTATTAGAGATGAAGAAAGTGAGGCACAAAGAGGGGCTGCCATTTCTCAGGGTCCCTCAGCCAGAAAGTGATGGACCAGGAATGTGAATCAAATTCCAGATGTCCAAAAAATGTTAATCATTCTTGTTACACATTACACTTTATAAGAGACAAAAATGACTTGTACTGTCATCATATCTTCACAGCCTGGGCTCAGGGACCTGAAAAATACTGTTACATGATATCAGATAGAGCCGTCTCTATTTGTACATCTTTAGTTGATGGTGAGGCTCTGTTTTTCTCAACATTTTTTTCTCTCTTTATTTATTTTAGTTTTGAGTGTTCATTACCTTTGCTTTTAATAGAATCTATTTAATGTAAGTTTATATAATTTAACTTGTAACTATTTTGAGGTAATTGTAGATTCACATGCAGTTGTAGAAATAACAGAGAGATTCCACAGACACTACTCAATTTCCCTCAATAATAGTATCTTGCAAAACTATAGTAAAATATTACAACCAGCGTACTGACATTGATACATTCCACTGATCTTGATCAGATCTCCCCAATGTTACTTGTATACTTATTTGTGTTTGTATATGTTTAGTTCTATGCAATTTTGTCATATGTAGATTATTGTATCCAGCACCACAATCAAAATACAGAACAGTTCCATCACCAAAAGGTTCTTCACAGTACCCTTTATAACCACACACACATCCCTCCAGCACCCTCTCTCCTCATCTTTAACCACTGGCAACCACTAATGTGTTTTTCATTTGCATGATTTTATCATTGTAAGAATGTTATACAAATAGATTCTCATAGTATGCAGTCACTCAGGGTAATTCTCTGGAGGTTTATCCAATTTATTGCATGTATCGAGAGTCTATTCTTTTTACTGCTGAGAAGTATTTCACATTATGGATGTACCACAATTTGTTTAATCATTCGCCTATTCCTCTGCAAATGCCACACTATCTTGATTACTATAGCACTAAGTAAGCCTTAATATAGGGCAGGGTAATTCCTCCAACTTGATTCTTTTTACGACTTTTTTTTAGCTATTCTAGCTCCTGTGCCTTTCTGTATAATTTTTAGAATAATTTTGTCTATGTCTAAAGAAAACTTTGCTGGGAGTTTAATAGAAATTGTACTAAACCAATAAGTCAGTCTGGGGAGAAGTGACATCTTTATTATATTTATTCTTCCAATCTCTGAACACACTACGTCTCTCCATTTAGTTAGGTCTTCTTTGATTTCTTTCATCAGCATTTTGTACTTTTCAACATATAGATTCTGTATATGTTTTGTTAAGTTTATACGTAAGTAGTTCATTTTCTTTGGAGTATATATATATATATAATAAATATTTTTAATTTCAATTTGTACATGATCACTGTTAATATATATAAACATGATTGATTTTTGCATGTTGATATTGTATGTTCCAATTTTGCTAAACTCACTTATTAGTTCTAGGAATGTTTTCTAGATTCCTTGGGATTTTCTAGAAGACAGTCATGTCATCTGCAAATAAGGCCAGTTTCATTTCTTCCTTTCCAATCTGTATGCCTTTTCTTTCTTTGTTGTGTGTGTGTGTGTGTGTGTGTGTGTGTTTGGTGGGGGGGATTGGCTGGCACTTCTAGTATTATGTTGAATAGGAGTAGTAAGAGTAGATATCTTTGCTTGGGACCCAGTCTTAGAGGTAATGCATTCAGTCTTTCACCCTTAAGCATGATGTTATCTAAATTTTTTGTAAATGCTTGTATTAGTCAGGGTTCTCTAGAGAAACAGAACCAAGAGGATATATATAGATACATATAAAAGAGGAGATTTATTATAGGCATTGGCTCACACGGTTATGGAGGCTGAGCAGTCCCACAATCTGCCCTCTACAAGCTGGAGAGTCAGGAAAGCCAGTAGGTGGTGTAATTCAGTCCAAGTCTGACGGCCTGAGAACCAGAGGGCCACTGGTATAAGTTCTGGAGTCCAAAGGCCCGTGAAGTGGAGCTGTGATGTCCAAGGGCGGGAAAAGATGGACGTCACAGCTGAAGGGAGGAAATTTGGCCTTCCTTCACTTTTTTGTCCTATTCGGGCTCTCAAGGAATTGGATGATGCCTGCCCCCATTGGTAAGGGGGGATCTTCTTTCCTCAGTCTATTGGAACAAATGTTAATCTCTGCCAGAAACACCCTCACAGACACACCCAGAGATGTTTTACAACTATCTGGGCATTCCTTTGCTTAGTCAAGATGACACATAAAATTGACCTCATAATGCTCTTTAGCAAGTTGAGGTAATTCTCTGCTATTCCCAACTTGCTGAGAGTTTTTATCATGAATGGGTGTTAGATTTTTGTCAAATAATTTTTCTCCATCAATTAATATGATTATATGATTTTTTTCCTTAGCCTGTTGATATATATTGGATTATATTGATTTTTGAATGTTGAATCAACCTTGCATACCTGGAATAAATCCTTCTTGGTCGTGATGTATAATTCTTTTTACATATTACTAAACTCTATTTGCTAATATTTTCTTGAGGATTTTTGAATCTTAAGTTCATGAGAGATATTAATCTGTAGTTTTCTCTTTTTGTACTTTCTCTGTCTAGGTTAGTTCAAGGTAAGATTGCTCTCATAAAATGAGTTGGGTACTGTTCCTTTCTATTTCTTTTTCTGGAAGACATATAAAACTGATGCTAGCTCTTCTTTAAATGTTTACTAGAATTCTCCAGTGAATTATCTGGGCTGAAGATCTTTTCTAGAAGCTTTATAATAAAAATCCAGTTTCCTTAATGGTTATAGGACTGTTTAATTTATCTAATCTTGGCTGAGCTTTGTCAGTTTGTGTTTTTTGAGGAATTAGTCCATTTGTTCCACGTTGTTGAATTTATGAGCATAAAATTGTTTGCAATGTTCTCTTATTATTCCTTTAGTAATTGCAGGATATGTCAGGATATCCCTTGCTTCGTTCTGCATTTTTTTGTGTGTGTGTGTATGTGTCTTCTCTCTTGTTGTTGTTCTCGTTAGAGGTTTAAGAATTGATTTTTTTTTTCAAAGAAGCAATTTTTTTGTTTCATTGAATTTCTTCATTTTTGTCCTGTTTTTAATTTTACTGATTTCCATTTTTGTTTTTATTACTTCCTTTTGCTTACTTTAAGTTTATTTTGCTCTTATTTTTCCTAGTTTCTTAAGGTAGGAACTTACAGATTTGAGAACTTTTGTCTTTTCTAATTGAGAATCTAGTGCTATAATTTCCCTCTCAACACTGCTTTACCTTTTCATATAAGTCCAATTTTTATTTGATCTTCGAAGAAAAAAATCTACCAGGGGCAAAGGATGAAACATAACAATGACAAAAGAATCCATCCAACAGGAAGACCTCACAATCTTAAACATGTGTGCAGCAAACAACAGAGTTTCAACACATGAAACAAAAACAGATAGAGCTCAAAAGAATAGCCCATTTTTATTTTCATTCTGTTCTGTGTATTTTTTTAACTTCCCTTGAGATTTTCTCCTTGACCCATGGAAATGTGTTGTTTAATTTCCAACTGTTAGAGCATTTTCTTGTTTTTCTGTTGTTGTTTTCCAGTTTGATTCTAATATGGTAAGAGAATATACTCTATGCTATCAATTGTTTCAAATTTGTTGAGGTTTGCTCTGTGACCAAGGAGAAGGTCTATCTTGGTGAATTTTCCATGGGTGTTTGAAAACAATGTGTATTCTACTGATGTTGGGTGGTGTGTTCTGTAAATGTCAATTAGATCTAGTTAATTGATTGTGTTGTTCAGTTGTTCTATGTCTTGGTTAATTTTTTGTCTAGTACTTCTATCAATTGCTGATAGTGGGTTTTGTAGTTCCCAACTATTAATTATGGATTTTCCTTTTTCTTTTTTGACCTCTATCTGGTTTTGTTTCATGTGGCTTGAAACTCTGTTGTTTGCTGCACACACGTTTAAGATTGTGAGGTCTTCCTGTTTGGTGGATTCTTTTATCATTGTTAAGTTTCATCCTTTGCCCCGGTAGGTTTTTTCTCTAAAATTTACTTTACCTGGTAGTAAAACAGCCACTCTTGCTTTTTTTTTTTAAATTAATGTTAGCATGATATATCTTTTTCCATCCTTTTACTTTTAACCTTCCTATGTTGTTGTGTTTTAAATGAGTGTTTTTCTAGACAGCATATAGTTGGATCATGTTTTTTCATCTACTGTGCCAATCTGTTTTTTGAATTGTATGTTTAGACTATTTCCAGTTAAAAAACTTATTGATATGCTAGGGCTTAAACTGCTACTTTATTATTTGTTTTCTGTTTCTTGTTTCTCTGTTTTTCTTTTCTTGCCTTCCTCGGAGTTACGTGAACAATTTGTAGGATTTCATCTCGTTTTATTTATGTGATTTTTGAGTACACCTCTTTATATAGTTTTCTTAGTGGTTGCTCTAGGTATTACAAATACAGATGTAACTAATAACCAGCTACTGGTGCAGACGTTTTACCACTTCTAGTGGAGTACTGAAACTTTATTTCCATTTAGATCCCTTTACCATCCTGTCTTTTAAAATACAGTTGTCTCAAGTATTTCCTCAATATACATTGAGCACCACAACAGGTAACGTTATAATTTTTGCTTCAACCATCAAATATGCCTTAATAAACTCATTGGGAGAAGGATAGTCTATTATATCTACCTCTATTTTTGCCTATCCTATTGTTCTTTCCTTTATGAAGTTCCAAGCCTTCTTTTATAATTATTTTCTTTCTATTGGAGAGTTTCATTTAGCCATTCTTTAAGATCTGCTAACAACAAATTCTTTTAATTTTCCTTCATCTGAGATTATCTTGATTTCCCCTTCATTACTGAAGGTGTTTCAATGGATGTTGAATTTGCCGTTGAATGTTCTTTTAGGAGCACTTGAAAAACGCACCACTTTCTTCTGGCCTCCATGGTTTCAGGGGAGGAAAGGTTGCCATTCAAATTGGTGTTCCTCTATAGGTGGTGCCTTGTTTCTCTCTCATTGCTTTTAAGATTTTTCCCTTTGTTTTTAGTTTTCAGAAGCATAATTATGATATAGTATGGCATAGATTTCTTTGGATTTCCACTATTTGGAATTCATTCTGCTTCTCAAATCTATAGTTTATGTCTTTTGCCAAATTTGAGAACAATTCAGCCATTATTTGTTTAAAAACTGTTTCTGTCCATCCTCTTTCACCTCTCCTCCCAAGACTTCAATGACACAAATATCCCTGAGGCTATTATAATTTTTTTCAGTCTATTTTCTCTCTGTTGTTCAGAATTCTATTGTCTTGTCCTCAAGTTCACTGATTCTATCTCTGTTCCCTTCATACTGCTGTCAAACCCATCCATTCAGTTTTATTTCAGTTATTGTACTTTTCAACTCTATGAATTCCATTTGGTTCTTTTATATAAATTCTTTTTTTAAGTTTTATATTTTTTCCATTTTTTTCAAGTGTATTCATAATTATTTGTTAAAGTAGTTTTATGGTGGCTGCTTCAAAATCTTTGTCAGACCGTTCTATCTGATTCTTCTCAGCATTAGCATCAACTGAACATTTTTCTCATTCAAGTTGTGATTTCTTATTTAAGTTGTGGTTCTTGGTATGAAAAGTGATTTTCTATTGTATCTTAGGCATTCTGGATATGATGTTAAGAAACTCTTCATCCTATTGAAATCTTCTCTTTTAGCAAGCATTTGCCCTATTTAGATTTGCTATGTAGATCCATCCTGTTTTGTTGGCCTCAATTCTAATGACAATTTAGTTTCCTGAGCTTTTGCAATACTATTCAGATTTGTTCTATTCTGATGAAATACCAGCATATAGGTCCTGAATATATTTCGTTAGATTTATGCCTAGAGATATAATCTTTGGCTACTGTTGTAAATGCTATTTTTGATTTCAAATTCTAATTGCTCACCCCTAGAATACAGAAATGCCACTTGTTTATTTTTTCTTAACCTTTGTGTCTTGCAAACTTGCTAAACTCACCTATTAATTCTAGGAGGTTTCTTTGGAATTTGCTACATAGAAAATCACACATAGACTGTTTAGTTTCTTCCATTTTAATCTATATTGCTTTTATTTCTTTTTATCATCTTATTACACTGGCTAGGACCTCAAAGTCCATGTTGAATAGGAGTGGGGAGAGGAGACGTCCAGTCCTTGCTGAGGTCTTAGGGAGAAGGCACTCAGTCCTTCCCGTTAAGTATGATGTTAACCTCAGCAGTTACCTTTATCAGGTTAGGAACATTCCCTTCCACTCTTAGCCTGAACTCTTCATTTCTCTATGTAGATCTGAGTTTCAGTCTGCTATCATATTCCTTCTGCCTGAAGAACTTTTAACATTTCTTTTGCAGTGGGTCTGCTGGAAATTAATTCTCCCAGTTTTCGTTAGTCTGAGAAGGTCTTTATTTCTCCCTCACATTTGAAAGATTCTTTTGCTGGGTATATTTTTTCTTTCAGCTCTTTAAAGATGTCACTGCATTGTCCACTGCCTGGCATGGTTTCTGATAAGATTTTTGCTCTAAGTCTTATCCTTCTTTGTTTCTATGTGTTGTTTCTTTTTACTCTAGCTGCTTTCAACATTTTCCCTTTGTCTTTTGTTTTCAGCAACATGTGCATCATGTGCTGAGGTGTGAGCTTTTGTTCTTTTGTATTTATCCTGCTCGAACTTTGTGGAACTGTGGTTTAATATCTGTCACTGATTTGGGGAAATTCTTGCACTTATTGCTTCAAATGTTTCTTCTGCCTTATTCTTTCTCTTTTCTCCCTCTGGGGGTCCAGTTATGCCTGTGTCAGATCACTTGCTACTGGTCTTGGACGTGTGGGTTTCCTCTCTCCCTGCAGATGACTGTCTCTCCTCATATTTTGGGCCAGAAGTTTGCTCTGCAACCTCAGCTCTCTGAGGGCTCAAGAAAAAGTTGTGACCATTAAGATAATTTGGCTTTTTTATTGTAAGGGTGAGAGTGATGCTCCTTTGAGCTCTCTTACATACCAGGGAAGAAGCTGCAGTCAGAATGAAGTTTTTAAAAATGCTAATTTAGTCACTTGGCTTCATTTACAACTGAGGACCTGAGGTGCATAAAGGGGCTGTTAGTTGCTAAAGTCACCCTGGAGGTCAGTGGCAGTAGTTTGGCGCAACTTCTAATTCTGCTCACGAGGAGACTCACTACTCTTTTACATCTCAAAGCTGCGGTTAAATGCCTGCTTCCCACTGGGGAGGGAGTCACCCTAGTTCCTCAAGTGAGCCAATTCACAGCCTGGAGTCGTCAGTGGGGGAAGGGTTCTGGGGGCCAACCTGAGGGCACAGAGCCAGGTGATAGGACGTCCTCGGTAGGTGCCACCCATGAGACGCTGGAGTCTAACAGAGAAGCAAAGTAACCCTCAGCAGTAGCTTCCTGACTGGCCTTCACTCCTCCTCCTCACAGACCAGGGTGACTCTAAAGATACACCACACGAAGCTGCTACTCCCTGTTTTAAACTCTTTATTGGCTTCCTCTTTGAACTCAGAATAAGATTCAACTCCTCAGCCCACCTACAAGCCCCCATAATGTCTGGCCTCTGCCCCCTTTTCCCTTCACCCACGATGTTACAGTGGCCCATCGTTTTGGTTCACTCAAGCCAAGGTCTCTGGGCCTTAGAGCCTTCATACATGCCCTTCCCTCAACCTAGAATGTCCTTCTCCCTAACCATTCCCACTGCTGGCCCCTGCCTTGCTTTCATGCCTCAGCTTGAACTCCTCCTAGAAAGCCCTGCCCTAACTACTCATCGGCCCTTGGGTTTTTCTCTTCATAACCCTCATCTCAATGGGTAGTTACATCTGCACGTGTCCTTGTTTGTTGTTTGTGTGTGTCTTTGGGGGCAATGATGAGGTCTGCTTGGTTCACCTGTGCACTCCAGCCTTCAGTGTAATTAAAGGATACTGATTATTGCAACGTAATGTGTTAAGACACAGGTGTGGTAGCAAAGATGGGTACAGAGTAGGTAAACACACACTGACCTGACTTAGAAGAGATGGAGAACACTAAGGACCAGTTTTTGCTACTTTGCCCCAAGTTGGCCCTACCTACTCACTAACTCCCACTTTCACACTTCACCTTGGTGCCCATGAAACTTCATCTCTCATATCACAGCTCAGATGCACAGCCCTCTGAAAACTTCCTCCCCATGAAATCAATCATTTTCCTGTGTGTGTAGTTCTTGTTGATACCATTAGTGGAGCGTAGAGCACATTCTAATTTTGCTGGTTGGGTAGGTACTTGTTCGCTTGTTAGTTCACAACTGCTCTGGTAGAAGGGGCTTTGTTTTTATGTGTCTTTTGTTTGATACAGTTTCTGGTACATAACACTTCCTGGTAAAGGGCAACTTCTTGAGTGACTCTATCCAGAATTTTGGCAAATGCATCTGTGCCCTCTTAGAAAAATCAGATGAGGTAGCAGATAACTACAGGGCTTGAAAATAGAAAGTGTCTAGTATATGTGGAAATCCAGCCTGAGAGTATAGAATTGGGACTAATGAAGAAGAAAGGCCAATTGGGATTCTAGAATCTTCTTAAATAAACATAACAGTAGTACTTCCAGGATCATGTTGTACCGTCCCATTGACTGCCCAAAAGTTCCTTCCAGGTAGAAGCACTGTTACTTTGTTTAACAAATGGGTAAGAGGTCAGTGCGTTAGGTGGGTGCCATGAGGTGGAAACTCCTTGAGTCCTTGGACAGTGAAGAGAACACATCCTCCTTGTAACCCAGTCAGTGTGAATAACTGACCTGGAAACCCATATCTTTCAGACGGTGAAAAGATAAATATGATCAGCTCAGGTGCAAATGTCAGGAATTTGTGGGGAAGTGAGGTTAGCTAAGTGAGAAAATATTACTGTAGGAAATATGGAAGCTTGCTCTGAAATTAAGGCAAGAAAGAAGCTTCTGGATTCCTCAGACCTCCTCAACTTTCTTCCAGTTCTTCTTCAGCCTCTCCCCACCCCCACTAGGTAATTGTCACTGCCTTCTCTGCATTAATTCACTTGACAAATACTTACTGGAAAAAACTCACCAGCCGTGAGCCGGGACTCTGGAGGGATCGCCAGGGAGCTCCCTGAACAACTAGAGACGGACTACAATGTGGGCACCTCCGTCTCGTCTGAGGCCTCAGGAGGAGCTGCAGTTCAACTCCAATTACTTAAATAAGACTTTCCTTTTTTAAAAAGAACTTCTTTACTCAAGTAGAATAGTAAAATATTTCATTTCTGTAGTAAAATATATTCAGATTGGAAAACTCAAAAAATAAGAAGATACTTCTGCCTCTGTTGACACAGGTCTAATGCACATAGTAAGTGGAAAATGTGCATGTAAATCTGAATGTAGGGGCCAGCCCGGTGGCATTCTGGTTAAGTTCAGCACACCTCACTTCAGCGGCCCAGGTTTGCAGGTTCAGATCCCAACTGTGGACCTACACACTGCTCAACAAGCCCTCTGTGGCGGCATCCCACAGAAAATAGAGGAAGACTGGCACAGATGTTAGCTCAGCAACAATCTTCCCCAAGAAAAGGAGGAAGAATGGCAACAGATGTTAGCTCAGGGCTACTCTTCCTCACCAAAAAAATAACAAAATAAACAAATCTGAATGTACCTTTGAATAGAATGTTTGGGAAAAAACGTCCTGTGCATTTAAGATGCTTATAAGATGATGGCCACAGAGCTACAATAGTCATCCGCGGCAGTGTGATTCGGTATAGTTCTGCACTCCTCTAACGTTTATTCTGCGTTTACTCTGGACCAGCCCTGCACTGGAAACTATGGGAGACAACAAAGTATGTGACATAATTTCTGTCCCCAGGATATTTGTGACCAAGCTAGTTGCGAAAAGAACTGACAGAGGTGTGTTTAATCTCCACGTTTAACATAGAGAAATCGCTGTAACTGAGAGTGGAAGGTAGGAGAATATTTAGAATTTTCAGAGGGCTACGATATCCTCATTTCAACTTCCCAAACTCCAGTGAGATAAGCACACTTGGCAGGTGGCAGCCACTGACGGAAATGCAGACTAAAGCAGTGAGAGAACGGACGCCCCCACACTGTGAAGCCAGGCTCTCTGCCGGGCATCGGAGCTCTAAGTTACACAGTCCTTGTCTTCCCGCCGGTGCTGCTGCTCTTTCCCATTGTCAGACAGTCATGGCAAACCCTCACTTAGGCTAACATCAAGGTGTCAGCCGGGCTGTGTTCCCTTCTGGAGGCTGCCCACATTCCTCGGCTCATGGCCCTTCCTTGAATTGCTCTGATTTCTGCTCCCACATCACAACTCCTCCTCTGACTTTCCTGCCTCTGCTTTTGCCTTAATAGGACCTGTGTGACTACATTGGGCCCACCCACATCATCCCGGATAATATCCTACCCGAGATCTTTAACATAATCATATCTGCCAGGTCCCTTTTGCCAAAAAAGCCAAGATTCACAGGCTCTCAGAATTAGCATATGGACATCTTGGGGGAGAAGGGCATAATTCTGTCTACCATGGCCTAGAAGAAACTATAGGAAAAAGTCTTAGTTACCTGAGGTTGGAAAGAGTTTTTTAAAATTGACACACAAAAAACATGACCTACAAAAGCGCCCAAATTGGGCTTCATCAAAATTAAACCCTTTTGTTCTTCAAATTAAAAAGAATTGTTAATAAAATGAGAAGGTAAGCCACAGACTAGAAGAAACTATTTGCAAAGCATATATCCAACAAAAGACTGATATCTAGGATATATAAAGAGGTCTTACAACTCAATAATAAGAATACAACCCAATTTTTTTAAATGGGCAAAACATTTGAACTGACACTTTACCAAAGAAGATCTACAGATGGAAAAAAAACATATGAAAAAGTGCTCAACATCGTCTGTCATTAGAAAGTGCTGAGTAAGACTGCAATGTGATACCACTCCACAACCACTAGGATGGCTGACGCTAACAAAACTGACCATACCAGACGTGGGGGAGGCTGGGGAGCAGGTGGACTCTGAGACACTGCTGGGGGGGAGTCTAAAAGGGGATGGAAACCAGTTTTCAGTTTCTTAAGAAATTAATCATATACCCCTACCACTTGGCCCAGTCACTCCACTCCTCAGTATTCACACAAGAGAAATGAAAGCACACATCCATGCAAAGACCTGTCCACAATGTTCGCTGCAGCTTTATGTGAAGAGCCAGAAACTCAGAATAACTCAAATGTCCACCAGCAGTGGATGGATAAACACGTTGTGGCATATCCACCCAATAGAACACTACTTGCCAATAAAACAAGTGTTACTGACATATGCAACTAGAGGAATCTCAAAGTAACAGTGCTGAGTCAAAAAAGCCAGACAAAAAATAAATACTGCATGATTCAATTTATGTGGAATTCTAGAAAATGCAAATTAATCTACAGTGGCAGAAAGCAGATAAAAATGGCCTGGGATGCAGGAGGGCGGCCAGGGAGAGGCACGGTGGGGACGAGAGGGAGGGACTACAGAGAACCATGAGGTAACTTCTGGAAGCAAGAGAAATGTTCAGTATCTTGATTGTGGTCATGATTTCACAGATACACGTAAAAACTTTAATTGTACACTTGAAATATGTGTGGTTTATTTCATGTCACTTATACCTCAATAAAGTTGTAAAAAATTAAATAGGCAGAAAAAAAGAAAGAAAACCCAGAGCCTCGGATTTAGCAATGCAGAGGTCATTCGGGCGCCGTGCCAGAGTGAACCAGTGAGTGAGTGTGGGGACAGCAAATTGCGGCGAGCCCAGGGACAGCAACTGCTGATTCTAGAATGAATGCAGACTGCGTAATTCCCAAAATGCTCGCTGCACCAAAAACCTGTAGAAATAAGGTATAACATACCTTTAAACATATGCTCTTAAATAAGCCATAGTTGGATTCACAAAAAGAAAGGGAAATTCCCAGGGTGGAAGCAATAGGAAGAGCTAAAAAAGGATGAAATAGGTAGAAGAAAGCAAGCCAGATACATCAATGACCACAATAAATCCTAGCTGGTTAAATTCTCTGGTTTAAAAGTGATTGAAATGTTGGATTTTGAAAGCCCAGCTATATGTTAGTTATGAGAAACACACTTAAGAAATATAGAAAGATTGAAAATAAAGCAATGGAAAAATATATACTAGGCAAATACCCAAAGAAAGCTGGTAGAGGTATATTAATATTAGAGAAGACAGCCTTTAAAGGAGAAATCTTCCTTAGGGGTAAAGAGGGTCACTATGTAGTAATACAAAGACCATTCACCGGGAAGATGTATCCCTTCTGAACTTGTTCACGCACCTGCTAACATGACACTGAAGTACGTAAGTCAAAAGAGGGCAGGATTAGAGGAGAAAATGGACAAATGCACCCCTGCAGTGGGTGATTTCAACACACTTCTCTTAATAGCAAGTGAAAAACTAGTCAAATTACTGATGATTTCAATACAACTGATCTAATGAACACTTCCTAGAGCCTGCATGCACCATAGAGAATAGACATTCTTTCCAGCACCCATGAGACACTTATGAGACAGACCTCGTGCTATGCCAGAAAGCTAGTTTCAACTAATTACAAAGACTCAATATCATACAGACCACACTCTCTGAGTAGAATGTAATTAAATAGAAATCAGAAACAAAAGGATAACTAAAACATGCTTCTAAATAAATCATGGGTCAAAGAGCATATCATAATGTTAGAAAAAAATTAAAATTGCAAAATAATGCAAATATCACATATTAAAACTAACCACGCATGACGGAAGTTGTAGTTAGAAGGGATATTATGTCCTGTCCTCAAATACTAAGATTTTTGTAAAAAGTGAATGGGAGATGAGGAAGCATGGAGATTAAATGTAAACTGTGTCAGTGAGGATCTGAGAAGGGAGAGGACGAAGGAGGGCAGGAATTCCCATCCAGGGAGGTTGGTTGCCAGGGACAGCAGAGAGGACAGAAGTGAAAGTTAGGAGGGATGGCGTGGGATGCTGGAGCCTGTTTGTGAACACCATTCTCATCTCCCTGATGTACTGTTTGTCACCATTTCACCAGTCTGTGCAAAAACCCACCGCAGCTCTGTTTCCTACAGAAGGCAGCCCACACATGTTGCCCAGTGTTTGAAGCCACACATAGTTATAGAAATAAGACAGGAAGGGCCAGGCCTGTGACAACCTACAGAGAGCTTTTCTGCTTACAAAGATTCTCACCCCACAAAAAACTGAACTTCAGCAGAAAGAATAGCTTGGCCTCTGGATTGCGCCCCGAGCCATCCCTCAGGGATAAGCCGGGAAATATATGGACTAATGCCAAGGAATTATGTGAGGATTACTTTTGAGTCAACTCAGGAAGAAAATATTCTTTCTTCATGAGATTTAGAATCTAATAGTCAAAAGCCAAAGCAAATGCTTTTTTTTAAAAAATGTACTCTTCATGTTTCAGCATATACACTTGAAGCAGTATTAATCCTGCTATTCCGGTGCTTTTACATAAACTACACCAAGTTTGTAATCTGGGAGAGTTATTTTTTTATTCCACAAAGCCTTTTATTTTCATTGAGACAGAGTGCAACCTCTTGCCAAAATACCTGGAACTCAAAGAAAGGTTTGACCCTCAGCAGGACCCAGCCAGGGAGCCCAGTCCCTTGGCTGCAGCCCATGATGCTGAGCAGGGGACAGGAATGAGCCCTCTGGCACTTTGGCAGAGTCAATGTCCAGATCATTGTCACCTGGAACTTGGGACTTTGGAATTCTCTGGGCTTGAAGCCTGTGAATATTGATGCCAACATGAGTCCATAAAGTTACACCAAGCTATGACAACGTTGAAAGGACTACTCAAACGCTTTACAGGCAGGAGGTCAGCTCTCAGTTTAATAGCACCGTTGGCAAGATGACGGAACAGAGGTGCTCTTAAAGGCAGGAGTTGCTGAGCAGGCGCGCTCTGCAGGGCCTGTAGCCGGCCGTCTCCATTCACTTGTTCGTGACAATGCAAATTTGCCATTGCACAGTCCTCTGTGCTTGCCAAGGCATGTTCACATCCGAATCTTGCTCGCCCTTGCCGTGATGTGGGAGGTCTGTAGACCGAGGCTGTTATTCCTGCTGTACAGTCGAGGAGCCTGGCACCTGGGAGCCGCACGATGGGAGCAAGTGCCTGCGGTGGACTCGTGGGAGACCCTGGCTTCCTTAACTCTTCTCTCCTCGTGGACACCACAAAACATCCACACAGGCCTCCTTCCCAAATGGTTTGATTTTTAATGTTTCCTTTCTTATTCCCAACTCCTTCCTGCTTTGGAACGTATTTGAAATTATAGCATCATATTACTCCTGATTTTCTGAATCTACCTTGCCCCTTAAAAGCCTCAAACATCACATGCTTTGCTATTTGTCTTTAAGTTAAGGAGGATTAAAAGCAATTTGACTTTGAGAGATCTCTTATGAAAAGTCTTGAGAAACATGCTTGAGAGGGACTTGTTGAGTGGCTTCTGTGCACAATTTGTGTGAAGTAGCCTTAGCTAGAAGTGGGGCTGAGTGCTTGCCCCATCCCTGGCCTGGGGAATCTTTGGGGAGTTTGATAGTTGAATGTTGAGTATAGCATTATCATAAAGTTCAGGGCATTGTATGACTAATACATGCTACAACCACAGTACATGGATGACTCTCTAAACCAGTATGCTGAGAGGAAGAAACCAGACCCCGAAGAATACATCCTGCATATTCTGTCATCTGAAACTCTGAGAAGGACAAATCTAGACTGTGTGACAGGAAGGGGAGGAGCAGAGGGGAGGTGAGGACTGTCCAGGAAGGGGTAAGAGCTTTTTTAGGAAATGGAAATATTCTAAATTTTATCATGGGCATAGTTACACGGGTGTACACGTTTGTTAAAATGCATAGATCTAAAAAAATGCATAGATCTGTACACTTTAAATAGATACATATAAATTTATATCTCAACAAGTTGATTAAGAAATGTGTAATGAGAGAGGAAAATCTGCCAATACTTGCATAGTTCTCTATTTTTTTTTCCCGTCTCAAAGCTGTCATGGGCGTTTATAGAATATCTCAAAATGTGTTTGCGCTTTCAGTTATTCTTATTTTTGTTTTTGTTTTCCTCCAGCAAACATAACTCAGAAAACCCTTCTAAGTGTAAGACCTTGACTTCAATCCGTCCAGTTACATAAGAACATACAGAACACAAAGCAAACATATATTAATTTGTTCTTTCTTGCTGAAAACATGAGGTAGAAATATGCTTCCCACCATGACTCATACAACATATTGATACTGCCTTAACCTGCACATGCTCATTCGGCCTGTCCTGATTTTGTAACAGGGCTGTTTTCACTATGTGCTACATTTTCTCCCTGCTGTTTGGGTTTGGCTTCATCGTTTGTTTTTTCTGTTACTAAAAGGTAGCTCTTCCTATTTACCTCTCTTTTCCTAGGGAACTACTGAGATGCTTCCGAGCCTTTCTCCTCCTGACACAGGTGGGTGCCATGTGAACATGTGTGCTGATGGCCTCAGGCCTCGTCTCTGACTCCTCTCTTCTTCTTCCAGACTCCAGAACCAGGTGCACATCTGCCAGGTGAAGGTGAGATCGAAGATAAGCAGCTTCACCCTTCTCCTGCAGAACCAGAGGAACAGGGATGCAGCCAGGAAACAGAGCATGACAATTTTGAGACACTGTCCCACCAAAGTGAAAGTCAATCAGACTCAAAAACTGACCCCTTTGAAAGTGCTTCCGACACAGAGTCGCTGCCTGGTGACCTCACAGGGGCAGTCTGCCTCCCTCCAAGTGGCACCTCTGTGGACACAGATGCACCCTGGGGATGCCCTGACATCCCAGCAGCCAGACCTCCTCGAGAGCAGCATTCGACTGGTGTCCCTGGGCTTATTCCAAAGGAAGAACGAGATTTGTCTCTTGACTTCAAGGAAGAGTCTTACAAAAGTGGGTTCCGAGCCTTTCCCGCAGTTGCTGGAGAAGGGAAGGCAGAACACCTTGGTGACAGCGTGGCCAGCCTGGCGCAGAAGGCTTCACTGGCAGGGGCTCCTCACCACACAGAGGGTGCCACAGGCAGCCACAGCCTCCAGCCACCAAAAGTAGTGACTGTACAAGACCTGAGGGGGCTCTCCATTTTTTCTCATCAGAAATCCAGGTCTGAGAGTTGTCTCCGCATCCGGGGGGCCTGGTCCTTCCTTCCCCCGTGCTGTGACCTGTGCCGGAGCTGGCCACGCATCCACGGCGGGGCCAGGGGACCAGGGCTGCCTCTCAGAGGCCCGCTGGACAGCGTAACCTCTCTGGGAGCCAGGACAGAGAAGGGAAGTACTCCGGTGCCGGCAGTGAACACAGACTTGCTCTGCTCCCCGCCCTGCCTTGATGTCCCCTGCCAGCTTCCTTTAGGGACATCTTGCCTGCTATATGCCAAGCTTTGCCATAGTGCCCCAGAAAATATTGACAAGGGCAGGGCATCCCCAGGGCACCACTGTCAGCACATGAGGACATTGACCAGGGTCCACTCCATAGGAGGGCTTCCCTTAAGATACCCTGAGGGGCCTCCAGGGAAGAACTTTGTGAAGTTTGGGACTCATTTGAAGGAAAGGACAGAAACAGAACGAGATCCAAGAACACAAAACCTTCTTCACCCTGTTCACACCCTACCGTCTCACTTGCTTCCTGGTTCCCAAAGGAGGGCTCCCTATTTGCAAGATCGGTACAAACCCAGTGCTCTTGGCTGGAAAAGGGCCTTTCAGGACAGGCCCTCTGAACATCTCTGGCTGGAAAACCAGTTGGGACGGGATTCTAGGTCCTGCCCAGTTTCTTCATGCCTTACTGAGGAGCTGGTGAGCCTCCCTGCAGAGGAAGTGCCAGCGCCTGCAGAGTGCAAGTCGGAACACAGCCCAGAAATCAGACCCGAGGAAGCCCAAGGCACTGGCCCTGCACCAAACGCTGCTGTGAATGATAAACAAAGGCACCTTCAGGATATTTCTGTTGAGGCAGGAAACCAAACCAGTAATTCCACATCAAACTATGTTCTTAGTGAGAAAAGAAAGCCACCTGCTAGGGCCAAGTTTTCACATCACTCCAGCAATAGCGGGTCACAGGTGTGGAACAGAGCCTGCATGGGTTGCACCACAGTGAGTGAATGTTCAGACACCCGGGAGACCACCCTGAAATCAAGTGCAACAGACACTTCAAAGGAAGCAGAAGACGTGATGGTTCTAGACCCCAACTGCATGAAAAATGTCTTGCAGGGTTTTTCAGAAATAACAGCAGCCACTGTGTCTCACTGGGGGTGTGAGGAGTGTGAACAGGGGCCTGAGCGTGGTGCCACGCCCTTGGCGGAGGGCCTGCAGCTGGAGCCCAAAGCAGACACATCTTCCAGGGGAAGGTGCACACTCATCATTATAGCTGTTGAGCAGAAGGGTCTGCAGGCCACCAGGAGGAAAGCGGGTCCTCTTCCAGAAACGCAGTCCCATGAGTTTCTGGAGGAAAGACCAGAACCTCCCCGCAGAGTTGGCGCGACTCCCTGGGAGTCTCCCAGGGCTGGGAAACCACAAACCTATGGCGATCAGTGTGAGCTGCCAGCAGCCCGCAGACCGGGAGGGGCTGATGGGGCTCTTCAGCCAGCGGCCCAAGGCGCAGAGCCTGGGGTACATAAGGTCCCCCAAGCTGCTTCAGAAGAGAGGACCCCGGGTAGAGGAGAGATTTGTTCCCAGGAGCGCGCTGGGGGTGTGCTGAGCACAGAGGGGTCTGCGGACGAGAAACCGCCTGGGGCAGGCCAGAGCCCG
Source organism: Equus quagga (assembly GCF_021613505.1). Taxonomy (NCBI): domain Eukaryota; kingdom Metazoa; phylum Chordata; class Mammalia; order Perissodactyla; family Equidae; genus Equus; species Equus quagga. The sequence goes on from NC_060270.1 coordinate 61,977,988, forward strand.
GGGACTGGGGCCAACAGGGAGGACGCTGCCAGGGCGCCCGGCCCCCGGCCCGAAGACGCACGCGGGACCCGCGCCCCCGCGCTCCTGCCGCGCGCACTGCCCCGCCGGCTCGGCGAGGCTTCGCGGGGGCCCGGCCGGCGCCTGGCGCCCCACAAGGTGACCTCCCTCGGGAGGAGCGAGCCCTCGGCCGCCGCGGGCCCCAGAGGGGGCGCCGGCGCGCAGGGAGCCGGGCGTCCGCAGCCCACCCGCGCCGTGGCCTCCGCAGGCCTCGAGGAGCCCCGCGCCAGGGATCTGAGCGCTGCGGCCGGCAGGCAGGGGGCGTCCGGCGGGGCCGGGACCTCTCCACTCACGGCGGCCGCGAGCGCCTCTCCGAAGATGGCCCTCCAGGGCGCAGGCGAGGGAGCCGCAGGGCTGAGAGAAGGGGGCCACGTGGAGACGCCAGGGGACCTCGATAGCAGGAGAACGTCCTCAGAAAGCTGCGACGCCAAGAGACTCAAAACTCCACAGAAGAGGCTCAGGGCAAGGTTGTCCTTAGCTCATAAGACCTTTGCAAATTTTTTTGAGTCAAAAGTTGTAGAGAAAGAAGACACTGGTGAATGTTCCCCAGGTTCTGTCAAGGGCCAGAAGGAGAGGAGCAGGCCGCGCCAGAGTTCCTGGCGTGCATTTCTGAAAAGCAAAGACGCACAACGCCCAAAAAGGCCCTCTTCAGTGAGTCTGGTTCCAGGACAGGAGATCCCAAATCCCCTCCGACCTTCCCCACCAGGGATCAACAGCCACTGCGTGGAGCAGGCAGGGGACAAGGAGAGCTATGTTGTTAGAGATCACTGGGCACCTTCTCAGTCCCCCACACCAGTGTCAACCAGCAGTTTGGTCTCTCCAGATAACAGGAGAAAAAGTGAACCAACCATCAAATGTACAAGCCCCCAGGAAAGTGGTAGGTACCTGCCTTCAGCTATCTTTCCTGCGAAGTCCTGGCTGATCTCGCCCGTCAACCCTCATGTCCAGCAGGCTGGGATGAGCCACACCCTCCCCTCCAGCTCTGCTTGTTGCTTGGCATATGGCAGCCAAGGCATGCCCTGCAAACCCATGACCCCCAAGCCCTGGAGCGCCAGGCCTGGTGCTCAGCGGGCAGATTTCCACTCCATGGTTTCTCTTGGAAGTTACCGCGATGTGGATAGCAGCTCAGAGGCCCCTGAAAGGCCCAAGACCCCCAGGGCAGGGACAAGCCTCCTACTTTCTCTGCAGACAGGAGACCAGGATGACCAGAAGGAAGAGAGGGAGGAAAGACGCCAGCATCACCATGGCCTGAGCACAGCCCCATCGCTCAGGGAGCTTCCTGGCAGTGAGGTGAGTTATCTGTGACTGCCACCAACCTGTTTATTTACCTCTCAAGGCAAGAGAAGGAGAGAACCACGGGGCAAGTTTTCCTAAGTGAGGGGAGAAGGGAGGTGGGACGGCCAAGCTGCCTTCCGGGGAGATTGCCTGGTTACCCTCCCAGAGTGCCCCCACCCTGGTCAACACAGTGTGTGACCGGCTTCTTGGAATGTGCCCAACTAACAAGTGGGAACTGGCATTTTACTATAATTTTATTTTGTGTTGCTCCTTTTTTCCTGTATAATTCACATTAATTGAATTCCCTTCTCTGTCAACTACCTGTTCATAGTCTTTGCCTACTTTCCATTGGGTGGTTGATACCGACTTTTTTGTGTCAGCCTTCATCCTTCTCCACTGTGAAATTTAAAAATAGAAATTTCCCAATGTTGTCTTCTAGTATTTTTATGGGTTTATTTTTAAAATTTAAATTTGATCCAGTTGAGCTTGTTTCAGTGTAAGGAGTGGGAAAGTAGTTGTTGGAGCTTCTGAAATTCCTAGTAAAATGGTCTCTCCCCAGAGCAAGGTTACCCACCCAGGACAGGGTACTGTGACGCTGGAGCAGGCACAGGAAGGGTATATGAGCTTGGAATTTCTCACAAGTCAGGCTGCCCTCAGAAGGAGGCAGCTTTTTGGAAATCCCAGAAAGAATACTTGTGGGACTGTGCAAGTAACCTTCCCTTTGGCCTGTGTACTCCTGCATCCGTGGGCCCTCACTCCTTTGCTTCTTCAGACAAATAGGTGCCGTGTCTCCTGTGTGCCCGGCGCTGTGCTGGTGTGGAAGGACGTCAGGGCCAGAGTTAGCTCCCAAGCAGGCCCAGTGCATGCAGGCCCCGCTGTACAGCCCCTCTAGGGTCCTGGTGAGCCCCCACCCTTAGTGAGTTGTCCCTCTTGCAGCCCCCACCTAGCAGCACTGGACTGAGTCCGACCTCAGGCTGTGCCCTCCCTCCTGCAGGTGTCAGCCACCCTGGTGCTCCTGCAGGCCTCCTGTCAGGGAGCATGCGCACTCTCCCTGTGTTCACGTGCCTGTGTGTGTGCTCTCTCATCTTCACACATGTTCTGATGCGCAAGCACACTAGGCCTTCCCTCTCCTCTGGTAAGCTTTTAAAGAGAGAGAGGACTAGGAACTAACACTTATTAAGCACCCGCTTCATGCCTGGCCCTTTGCTGGGCACTTACAATCACCTCGTGCTGGGTAAAGCCCATGCAGGCTGTCCAGGTGTTTGCCTGAGGCCACCGCACCCGCTCCTTCCAGTGGACAACACCGGAAAAGCCTGCTCTCCGGCCGGCCGAAGGCCTGGGCAGCACTGGAACCGAGTCTCAACTCGGAGATACGAGGCTCCATCTTGTGGCCGCTATTGGGAGGGCCGGCTGTGGGCTGTGACGGTCGGTAATTTGCAAGGAATTTAGTCATCATTCCCATTTTGTCCTTTCACAGTGCTATTCCAATAGCCTGAAACAATCACTCTTAATATTTTGTTAAACCTTTTTCCAGCTTCTTTCTGTAAACAAGTTTTGTATGTTTAACATGGTCATGACCATGCCGTCTATAGAGGCTTTCACTGTATGTGATTTTGTGTCCTGTCATTTGTTTCTTTAAAGACATTCCATTGTCTGCCTTCTTTTGCTCTAATTATGTTAAGACTCATCCTTGTGCTGTGTACCTAATGTTCTTTCATTTTTATTGTTCTATAATTACTGTGAGTCTGCACACCACAAATGTTTACCAGTCGGCTGCTGCTGGACTCCGGGGCTTTCTCAGTTTGGGTCTGTCATGAACGGGACTGCTGGGACCACTGGCGCCCAGCGCCTCCTGCACTTGCACGTGCGTTTCTGTTGGGCGCTTTCCCAGGAGCAGAACGGCTGGGTCATTGCGGGATGCACATCTTCAGCTTTGCTAGATACTGTTAGATGTTTTTCCAAAGTGATTGTGCCAATTTACATTCCCTCCTTAAGAGTTTCCTTTGCCCTCATTCTCATTATCATTTGCTCCATATTGTCAGTCTTTTTAATTTTAGCCACTCTGCTAGGTGGCCAGAGGTATCTCACTGTGGTCTTAATTTGCATTTCCCCAGTGTCTAAAGAGGCTGAGAAACCTTTATATGCTTTTTGACAATTTGGATATCCTCTTTGGGGACATGTCTGACCCAATCTTTTGTTCATTTGTCCATGAGGAAGTCTTTTTCTTACTGATCGTATATATTCTGGATACAATCCATTGTTGGTTAAATGTGCCACAAACATCATTTCCTATTCCATGGCTTGCCTTTTTCATTCTTTCATGGTATCTTTTGATGAAGAAGTTCTTAATTTTAATGTTTCCAAATGTATCCTTCTTTTCACTACCCCATCTTCGGCCAAACCCTTTGTTCTTCTTCAATTTCATAAATATTTACTGAGTGCCAACTATGGGCCAGGCAATATTCTAGGTGCTGTGGATACAATATTGAAGAATATATAAAAATCTCTGTCCTCAAAGGAGAGGCAGGTGTGGCGGAAGTAAATAAATAATTGCGCAAATAAGATTATTTCAGATACTGAAAAAACTGTAAAAGAAAAACTTTGAAAATGTAATTAAGAAACTGGAAAGGTCAATGGGCTAGAGAGTTCAGGGCTGAGGGGGCTCCATCAGCCTGGCAGTGTGGAGTCCACCACTGGAGCCCAGCCAGGAGTGACAAGGAGCCTACCAGGAGCCCTCTCAGGCCCAGCCCAGCGTTTCAGCGACCTGGAGAATTCCTGCCCTGCAGGCGGCCATGTAATTCAGTCGCCTCACACCTGGGAGGCCCCAGCCGCAGTGCTCTGCCTGTGTTTGTATGCTGGAGAGCAGGAGGAGGCCTGCAGTGGAGACTTTGGGTGTGAAAGGTGCTGTTTACATGTAGAAATTTCTTCCCTTTTTAATTTCAGGTTTAAGGGCAAAGAACCTGATTCCAGGGGAAGTAAGTTCCAGCATGTTATTTATCATTTTATTTGCACACATGTGGGTTTGCCCTGCTGGCCAAGGGGGCTTAAGAAGGAGACCAAGACCAAGAGGAAGCAAGATGAGAAGTTACTGTGGGCGGGTGAGACAAATGAGGAAAAACTAGAAGTTTAGAACACCTGTGTTCTATTCCCCTCTGTTACTTACCAACCCTGAACCTTGGAATAAGACTCCCCAGACTCAGTTTCCTTATCCACAAGGGTTGGCTTAGGTGATCTCTTGGGTCTCTGCTACGTATACTGTCAGCATTATGAGTGAATGCTGGATAGCCTTCCTAACCTTCACCCACAGTCTTCTGTGACTTTGAGAGCAAGGATCCAAGGTACTGTTTCTACTTAAAGATTTAAATTGGGGCGGTGGGGATACATTGTGAACATTTTCTAACCTTTAAAAATCTGTGTGGGTTCTGAAATTTATATGGAGAGGGACAGGCCCTGGAATAACTAAAACAATTTTGAAAAAATAAAGTGGGGGGAATCCTAGTACCCAATATTAATTGAGGCTTACTATATAATCCATGGAGGAATGGTAGCCTTTTCAACACACAGTGCTAAAGGATTTGGACATCCATAGAAAAAACTCTTGACCTAAAGCTCACACTTTACTCAAAAATCAACTCAAAATTAATTAATCAAGACTTAAATGTAAAACATAACACTTAAAAATTTTCGGAGAAAATTTGGGGGATCCAGAAGGTAGTAAAAGGTTCTTAGTCATGACACTGAAAGTACCTCCATGATGGAAAATGATAAATTGGACTTAATCAAAATCAAAGAACTTTTGCTCTGCAAAGACTCTGCTAGAAGGACACAAGATAAGCTACACATTGGGAGAATTTATTTGCAAACCACATATACAACAAAGGACTACTGCTAGAATATATAAAGAGCTCTCAAAACTCAACAGTAAAACTACAAGCAATCCAATTAGAAAACAGCAAAAAACATTTCACCAAAGAGGATATACAGATGGCAAATGAGCACATGAAAGATGTTTGACATCATGATCCATTAAAGAAATGCAAATTAAAAACAATCAGAATGATTCGAATAAAAAATATACATTTAATGACAACCCCAGATGCTGGCAAAGATGTGAAGAGACTGGATATCTTGCACATTTCTGGCAGGAGTGTAAAACAGTGCAGCCGCTCTGGAAAAGGGTCTGGCAGCTTCTTGTGAAACTAACCCTGGGTTCACCGTATGACCCAGCAATTGCACGCCTGCACATTTATCCCGGGGGAATGAAACTTATTTTACACATAAACCTAGGCATAAATGTTCCCAGCAGCCTTATTCATAATAGCCCCAAACTGGAAACAGCCCAGATGCCTTTCTGTGGGTGAATGGTTAGTAGAATGTAGTCCATCCACACCATGGAGCAGTATCATTCCATGGGGTGAAAAAAACAAACTATCGATACACACAACAACTTGAGTGGGTCTAAGGGGAATCATACTGAGTGAAAAAAAGCCAAGACCAAGCAGTTATATACTACAGGAATACATTTATATAACATTCTTAAAATGAGAAAAGTACAGAGATGAAGAGACTAGTCATTGCCAGAGGCTGGGCAGAGGGAGGTGGGTGAGTTTACAAAAGGCAGGAAAGGGATCCTGAAGTAATGATACTCTTCTGTGTTTTGACCGTGGTGGTGGATACGTGAACCTACAAATGTGATAAAACTGCATAGAACTAAACACACATACACACACATAAATAACTGTGAGGACAACTGGGTAATCTGAGTGAGATCTGTGGGGTGTGTCAGTGTCCTGTCTCGGGTGTGATAGTGTACTGTAGTTTTACAAGATGTTACCGTTGTGAGAATCTGAGCACAAAGTACACAGGATCCCTTTGTACTATTTCTTACATCTGCATGTGTATCTACAATTACATCAAAATTAAAAGTTTAATTACTAAGAACAGGAACCAGACAAAGATACCCACTGTCACCACTCTTATTTAACATAGTATTGGAAGTCCTAGCCAGAGCAATCAGGCAAGAAAAAGAAATAAAAGGGATCCACATTGGAAAAGAAGAAGTGAAACTGTCACTCTTTGCAGATGACATGATTTCATATCTAGAAAACCCTAAAGATTCCACTAAAAAACTTTTAGAATAATAAAGGAATACAGTCAAATCGCGAGATACAAAATCAACGTACAAAAATCGGTTGCGTTTCTATACACTAACAACGAAGTAGCAGAAAGAGAAATTAAGAATACAATCCCATTTACAATTGCAACAAAAAGAATAAAATACCTAGGAATAAACTTAACCAAAGAGGTGAGAGATCTGTACACTGAAAACTATAAAACATTGTTGAAATAAATTGAAGACGACACAAAGAAACGGAAAGATATTCCATGCTCTTGGATTGGAAGAATTAACATTGTTAAAATGTCCACACTTCCTAAAGCAATCTATAGATTCAACGCAATCCCTGTCAAAGTTCCAACAACATTTTTCTCAGAAATAGAACAAAGAATCCTAAAATTTATATGGAACAACAAAAGACCCCAAATAGCCAAAGGATTCCTGAGAAAAAAGAAGAAAGCTGGAGGTATCACACTCCCTGATCTCAAATTATACTACAAAGCCATAGTAACCAAAACGGCATGGTACTGGCACAAAAACAGACACACAGATCAAAGGAACAGAATTGAGAGCCCAGAAGTAAACCCACACGTTTATGGACAGCTGATATTCAACAAGGGAGCCAAGAGCATACAATGGAGAAAGGAGAGTCTCTTCAATAAATCGTGTTGGGGAAGCTGGACAGCTAAATGCAAAAGAACAAAAGTAGACCATTCCCTTACACCATGCACAAAAATCAACTCAAAATGGATTAAAGACTTGAATGTAAGACCCAAAACCATGAAACTTCTAGAAGAAAACATAGGCAGTACGCCCTTTGACATCGGTCAGAGCAGCATATTTTCAAGTACCATGTCTGACCAGGCAAGGGAAACAAAAGAAAAAACGAACAAATGGGACTACCTCAAACTAAAAAGCTTCTGCACAGCAAAGAAAACCATCAACAAAACGAAAAGACAACCTAACAATTGGGAGAAGATATTTGCAAACCATATATCAGATAAGGGATTAATATCCAAAATATACAAAGAACTCATACAGCTCAACAACAAAAAACCCAACAATCCAATTAGAAAATGGGCTAAAGATCTGAACAGAGATTTCTCCAAAGAAGATATACAGATGGCCAACAGGCATATGAAAAGATGCTCAGCATCATTAGCTATCAGGGGAATGCAAATCAAAACTACAGTGAGGTATCACCTCACTCCCGTCAGAATGGCTATAATTAACAGGACAGGAAACAACAAATGTTAGAGAGGATGTGGAGAGAAGGGAACCCTTGTTCACTGCTGGTGGGAGTGCAAACTGGTGCAGCCACTATGGAAAGCAGTATGGAGTATCCTCAGAAAATTAAGGATAGATCTACCATATGGTCCAGCTATCCCACTGCTGGGTATTTATCCAAAGAACTTGAAAACACAAAGGCATAAAGATACTTGCACCCCTATGTTCATTGAAGCATTATTCACAATAGCCAAGACATGGAAGCAACCTAGGTGCCCATCAAGGGACGAATGGATAAAGATGTGGTATTTATACACGATGGACTACTACTCAGTCATAAGAAATGACGAAATCTGGCCATTCGTGACAAGATGGATGGACCTTGAGGGTATTATGCTGAGTGAAATAAGTCAGAGGGAGAAAGTCAGATACCATATGATCTCAATCATAAGTAGAAGATAAAAACAATGACAAAAAACCCACATTGCATTGGAGATTGGACTGGTGGTTACCATAGGGGAAGGGGGGGGGGGGGCAAAGGGGTAATTAGGCTCACATGTGAGGGGGTGGACTATAATTAGTTTTCGGGTGGTGAACATGATGTAATGTACAAAGAATTCGAAATATGTACATCCGAAAAAAAACTCATTCTCTTCCTCAAAAAAAAAGTTTAATTAGAAAAAACCATTTATGTCATTAGTTTAATGGCTGCATGGTATTGGTTTATATGTTTGCATCATAATTCTTAACCAATTCTGTACTATTTAGAACATTTTTGTTGTTTCAGTTTTTTAATATCATAAATAATGCTACATTGAACATCCTTGTTGATAAGCTTCTGGGAATGCTTTATTCTCCTTTTTGTTTTTCTTTTGCCCTTTACTTTTAAAAAACTATCAAAATTATGCATGCAAATAGTCATACAACCAAATGTTACTAAGATAATGCTTTTCAAACTTTAAAGTGCATGTAAACCACCTGGGGTCTGTTGGGATGCAGGCTCGGGCTCAGATGTGGGCGGGGCCTGCGGTTCGCAGTCTAACAGCCTCCCAGGTGGGCACTACCGCCCCTACCCTCAGGGAGCGTTAGAACACTTCCTTGGGAAACAACAGCCACTGGGCCCATCCCTCCCCCACCAGAGACAACCAAGTTCGGTTAGTTAATTTTAAATTAATTAATTTTAAACTGCTGTTTTGATTTATTATTTATTTTGATTTGTTATTTTAAAATATTATCTGTTAGCTTCCAGCTGTGGTCGTGATGAAGATTCAGCCTCTTGCACGTCTATCCTCTCTCCATTCGTATCCTCTTAATATCATATTTCCCAATATGTAGTTAAATCAATAACAAGTGTTTATATCGTTGTGAGTATGAAAATATTCTTCACTGTAAAGCCAAGCAGTGGGCTACAGTGACATTTCTTTTGCTTTTTTCTGGAGTTAATAATTGTTGCAGTTTTCATATGTATGATTTTCTATAAATCTGTCCTTAAATTTGACTCTCTACCAGATCACCCACAAAGCATTTTCCAGATGTTCAAACAGGTCAGTATTCTGTCAAGTCTCTCCTTTCTCCTGGAGACCTTCCTTCCAGAACCCTCTGGCCTCCTGCTCTCTTTTGGACTGTTCTCCAGAAATTCTGCATAACTCTCTGTGATCTCCTGTTTCTCGGATCCTCTGCTTTCCTCTACTCCTTTGTTATGTTCAAGAACATCCCTCAGTAGCTTCGTAAGAAAAAGTACATAGGAGGTAGAGTTTTTGAGTTTTTTGAACATCTGGAAAAAAACCTTTTTTTTTAACTTTCATATTTGATGTATAGTTGGGCTTTGTGTAGAATTCGGGGTTGAAGTTATCCTTCAGAGACTTGAAAGCATTGCTCCACTGTGTTCTAATATCAAACTGCTGGTGGAAGGGTGGTGGCGCTGTTATTCCAGCCATTTGTGTGTGGCTTGTTGGTTTTTTCTTTAGAAGCTTTTTGGGTCCTCTCTTTTATCCCTGGTGTTGTGAAATTTCTTAGTGATAATCCTGAATGTGCGTTTCTTTTTATTTATTGTGCTAAACATTCAGTGTGCCCTTTTAATCAGCAGACTTAACCTTCAGTACTGGGGAAAAACATTTATTATTTATTTGATAATTTCCTTCCCTCCTTTTTCCTCCTTTTTCGCTGGAACTCCTGTTAGAGAGGTTGTAACTCCTTGACAATGCTGTAATATTCTTACCATTCTATGTTCCATCTTTCCATTTTTGTTTTGTATCTTTGGGAGCAATTTTCTCAAATTTATTTCCAACCCTCCTATTGAATTTTTCCATTGTTCATTGTTCTCTAATTTTATTTTGTAATAAAAATGGCTTTGTTTTGATTATATGAATAATATATGCACATTATAAAGAATTCCAACAATACAGAAAATTATAGAGAACATTAAAAATTCCCTGTAATCCTACCACTTTGTGGTAATCACCCTAACATTTTGGTGACCATCATTTTATTCTTCCTGTTATACAAACACACTCAAACAAAGCCACACATGCAATTTGATATAAACAGGAGGTCATTCATGTTGTTTTTATCACAGATGCTATCTGTGTCCCTCTTCCCACCTCAGCATCACCTCGTTGTGGTCCCCCATTAACCTGTGGCAACAGCCTGGTGAATGGCATTCTGTGTTTTCTCCATGCTCTTACAATCATATAGAGATGCATATATATGTGTACATGTCTATACAAACACCCAAACACCCTTCCTGTGTCTTACACTTACCATTTAACAACACACATGGAAAGATCTCCAAGGTACTTGTAATTCTAATGGCTGCATAATATTCCATGGTGTGATGATTAAAATTTGCACCTCCTTTCACCTATAGATAGCTACACACTTTGTTTTAGTTCCTGACAGCTACAAATATTGATTTGATAAACACCATTTTATATATAACCCCATAGATTAGTACATTTTAGTGAATAGAGTCTCAGGGGTGGAACTGCCAAAGAGTATAAGCATTTTTATATTTTAATAGATTTCAGATTGTCTTCCAAAAAGGCTATAATACTTCACATTTCCAGTAGCATTTTATATTTCTCCACATCTCCATCAGTAATGAGCACTATACTCATAATTCTTTTTTTGGTTTGATATTGTTGCTGTTGTTTTAGACTTTTATTTTGTTTTAACTTTTGTTAGCACATATAACTAGAGTTGCTTTTTCTTGTTCCTGCTTGCTCTTTTTTAAACTTCGCATTTTAAAATAATCATGGATCTACAGGAATTAACAAGAATATGGAGAGGTCCAGTGTACCCTGCAAGGTAACATCTTTCCTAACTGTAGAACAAACTAAAGCCAGGAACTGACACTGGAAGAATGTGTGCATACTTCTGTGCCATTTCCTCACGTGTGTAGACTCATGTGATGACCACAAGCAGATAGAGACTCTTCCATCGCCCTCGTGCTACGCTCTTCACACTCATCTCTCCCTCCCCTCCTCTCACTACTTTCAGCTACTAATCTGATCTCCATCTCAAGGATTTTTTCATTTCAGAAATGTTACCTTTTGAGATTGACTTTTTTTTTCAATAAGCATAAATCCATTGATTTCCATTGAGTTATTGTGTGTATCCATAGTTCATTCCTTTTTATTGCTGAGTACTATTCCACAGTATGGCTTTACCATATTTTCCCTTATCAATTACCTGGTGAAAGTAACTTGGGTTGTTTCATTTTGGGCTATTGCATTTAAAGCTCCTGGAAACACTTATGAAAGGGTTTTTGGGCGGACAAAAATTTTCATCTTCTGGGATAAATGCCCATCGGTGTGATTGCTGAGTTGTATGGTAAGTATATGGTTAGCTTTTTAAGAAAGTGCCAAATGTTTTCCAGAGTGGCTGTACCATTTTACATCCCACCATCAACGTGTGAGAGATCCACTTCTCTACATCCTGACCAACATTTGGAGTTTTAGATGTTTTCATTTTACCCCTACTTTATGCTTTACTAATAAGCATGTGGTGATATTGTGATAATGATTTACATTTCCTTAAGTGATGTTAACATTTTTCATGTCCTTATTTGCTGTCGTCGTCTGCTCAGGCTGCTATAACAAAATACTACAGACTGGGTAGCTTAGAAAAACAGCAGAAATTTGTTTCTCACAGTTTTGGAGGCTGGGAAGCCTAAGATCAAGGTGCTGGCTGATTTGGTGTCTGGAGAGCTCTCTTCGTGGATGGCCGTCTTCACTGTGATGTCACATGGCTCTCCGGGGCCTGTTTTATAAGGGCACTAATCCCATTCAAGTGGGCTTTGCCCCCATGCCTTAATCACCGCCAAAGGCCCCACCTTGGGATTAGGATTTCAACATATGAATTTTGGGGGGACACAAAACATTCAGCCTATAGCATTTGCCACACATATGTACCTTCTTCAGTGAAATGTCTCTCTGTGTCTTTTGCACATTCTCTAATTGAATTCTTGCTTTTTACAGTGGAGTTTTGAGAGTTCTTTTTTTCTTAAATGAGATATACCTGACAGATGACATTCTGTAAATTTAAGGTGTACAACGTATTGGATCTGATACAATTATATATTGCAATATGATTATCAGCATTAGCTAACACCTCTATCATGTCACATGATTTTCTCTTCTTTTTGTGGTAAGAACATTTAATATCTGGTCTTCTAGCAACTTTGAAGTTTATAATACAGTATTGTTGACTATAATCTCTATGCTCGCATCAGATCTCCAAGACTTATTCATCTTCTAGTTACAAGTTTATGCCCTTAAACCACATCACCCAATTCTCCCACCACCCCCCCCATCCCCTGGGAGCCACCATTCTACTCTTTGATTCTACGAGTTCAGCTTTTTTAGATTCCACGTGTGAGTTCATACAGTATTCGTCTTTCTCTGTCTGACTTATCTCACTTAGCATAATGCCTTTAAGGTCCAACCATGTTGTCATAAATGGCAGGATGTCCTTCTTTCTCATGTCTGAATAACATTCCATTGTATATATATGCTCCATCTTCTTTATCCATTTATTCCTTGACAGACAGTGTGTTTCCATATTTTGGCTATAGTGAATAATGCTGCACTAAACTTAGGAGTGCAGATATCTCTTTAATATTCTGTTTCCATTTCCTTTGGATATATACCCAGGGATTGCTAGATCATATGGTAGTTCTACTTGTAATTATTTAAAGAACCTCCATACTATTTTCCATAGTAGCTGAACCAATTTATATTCCCACCAACAGTGCACAAGGGTTCCCTTTTCTCCACATCCTCGCCAACATTTCTCTCTTTATCTTCTTGATGAAAGCCATCCTGACAGGTGTGAGGTGATACCTCATTGTGGTTTTTGATTTACATTTTCCTGATGATTAGTGATGTTGAGCATCTTTTCATGTACCCTTTGGCCATTTGTATGTCTTCTTTGGAAAAATGTTCAGTTCCTCTGCCCATTTTTAATCGGATTGTTTGGTTTTTTGTTATTGAGTTGTATGAGTTCTTTATATATTGTGGATTTTAACCTCTTATCAGATATATGGTTTGCAAATATTTTCTCTCATTTTGTAGGTTGTCTTTTCATTTAGTTGTTTCCCTTATTATGCAAAAACTTTTTAGTTTGATGTTGATTTTTGCCTTTGTTGCTTGTGCTTTTAGTATCATATCCAAAAAATCATTGCCAAGACCAATGTCAAGGAGGTTATCACCTATGTTTTCTTCTAGGAATTTTATGGTTTCAGGTCTTACATTCAAGTCTTTAATCCATTTTGAGTGAACTTTTGTGTATGTTGTAAGATACTGGTCCAGTTTCATTCTGGCGAATGCCATACTGGTTCATTGCATGTGGCTGTCCAGTTTTCCCAACACCATTTATTGAAGAGACTGTCCCTTCCCCATTGTATATTCTTGGTTACTTTGTTGTAAATTAATTGACCATATATGTGTGGGTTTATTTCTGGGCTCTCTATTCTGTTTCATTGATCTGTGTGTCTGTTTTTATGCCAACGCTATGCTGTTTTCATTACTATAGCTTTGTAATATAGTTTGAAATCCAGCTTTGTCCTTCTTTCTCAAGATTGCTTTGGCTATTCAGGGTCTTTTGTGGTTCCATTCAAATTTTAGCTTTGTTTGTTCTATTTCTGTGAAAAAATGTCGTTGGAATTTTGATAGGGATCGCATTGAATCTGTAGATGGCTTTGAGTATTATGGACATTTTAACAATATTAATTCTTCCAATCCATGAGCATGGAATATATTTCCATTTATTTCTGTATTCTTCAGTTTCTTTCATCAATGTCTTGTAGTTTTCAGGTCATTCACCTCCTTAGTTAAATTTACTCCTAGGTATTTTATTCTTTCTGATGCAATTGTAAATAGGATTGTTTTCTTAATCTTTTGTTCTAATATTTTGTTTTTAGTGTAGAGAAACACAACAGATTTCTGTATGTTGATTTTGTATCTTGCAACTTTACTGAATTCATTTATTACTTCTAAAAGTTTTTTGGTGGGGTGTTTAAGGTTTTCTATATAATATCATGTCATCTGCAAATAGCAACAGTTTTACTTCTTCCTTTCCAATTTGGATCCCTTTTATAGTCATATGCCACATAACAATGTTTTGGTCAACCATGGACCACATATACAACAGGGGTCCCATAAGATTATGATGTAGCTGAAAGATTCACATCACTGAGTGACCTTGTAGCCACTGTAATGTCATAGCACAATGCATTACTCACATATTTGTGGCGATGCTGCTGTAAACAAACCTACTATGCTGCCAGCTGTATAAAAGTATAGCACATACAATTATGTACAGAACATAATACTTGATAATGATAATAATGGCTCTGTTACTGGTTTATGTGTTTACTATACTTTCAATCATTATTTTAGAGTGTACTCTTTCTACTTATAAAAAAAGAGGTTTCTGGGGGCTGGCCCAGTGGTGTAGTGGTTAGGTTCACGTGCTCTGCTTCAACAGTCCAGGGTTTGTGGATTCGGATCCTGGGCACAGACCTACACACTGCTCATCAAGCTATGCGGTGGCAGCATCCCACATGAAAAATAGAGGAAGACTGGCATAGATGTTAACTCAGTGACAATCTTCCTTACCAAAAAAAAAAAAGAGTTTACTGTAAAATAGTATGCTGTGCTACACCAGCAACTGACTCATACGTTTCGTGTTTACTGTATCTCTTGCATCATTTTCTGTAGTGCTTGATTTAATCTTGTGTTGTTTTGTGCATCATGGTCCCTCAGCATGCAAAATCCACTGCTAATGTTGCCAGTAAGAGGCCACATCAAGTGATTGGCCTGGAAAAGAAATTAAAAGTGATTTAGGTAGAAAATCAGTGATGCTTATTTCTCGCCCATCAGGCATGTCCCATTCCACCACAGCTACGATCTTAAAGAACAAGAACAAAGTGACAGAAGCTGTTAAAGGATCTGCTTCACTGAAGGCAATGAGACTAACAAAAATTCAGGAAGGGCCTATATGAGACATGGGGAATCCTAAATTGAAGACTAGACAGAGAATATGTCCCTCTCAGCACCATGACAATCACAGCCAAAGCAAAAGTTTGTTTGCGATGTTAAAAGAAAAGGCTGGACCTGGCTATAATGTTGAATTTACTGCTGGCTCTGGGTGGTTTAAATAATTCAAGAATCATTATTCATACGTAACATGAGAGTGAGTGGTGAGTCTGCCAGTGCTGATGTGAAGGCAGCTGAAGAATTTTTGCAAACTCTAGATAAGCTGATTGTGGAAGAAAATTACTTGCCAGAGAAAATATTCAATATGGATGAAACCTCCCTATTCCGGAAACAGATGCTTGAAAGGACTTTCATCCATAAGGAGGCCAAGACAGTGCCAGGTTTCAAGGCTTTTAAGGACAAGATAACAGTCTTGCTTGGGGGCAATGGACCCTTTGTGATCTGGCACAGTGAGAACCCCAACGCCTCCAAGCCTATCAGTGAGCACACACTGCCAGTGAACTACAGGAACAGCAAGAAGTCACAGATGACCCAGCTGCTCTTCCAAGGTGCCCTCCTGAATTGCTGTGCCAGCGAAACGAAGTGCTGTTTGGAGAATAAGATGCCTTTCACGATTTGGCTTATTGTTGATAAAGCTCCCAGACATCCTCCTTTTATTGGTGATCTTCATCCCAGCATCAGAGTGGTGTCTCTGATGTCTCCCTCCAAACACCACCTCCTAGATCCAACCAAGGGATCAAGGAGTAACAGCGGCTTTTAAGGCCTGCTACCTGAGGAGGACCTTTGACCAGGCCATTGCTGCAACTGAGGAAGACACTGATGCAATTCTGGAAGGATTACAGCATCTGTGACTGCACAAAGAACCTTGCTTGGGCTTCAGATGATGTCACCAAGAAGTGTATGAATGGCATCTGGAAGAACACACTCAAAAGGTTCGTCCATGTCTTCAAAGGATTTGCCAAGGATGAGGAGGCTGCAAAAATCAACAAGGCTGTGGTTGAGATGGAAACCACCTTGACCAGGGTGTGGATGAGGATGACGCTGAGGGGCTCCTAGAGGTGCTTCCCGAGGAACCGACTAGTGAGGAGTTGTTGGAACTGGAACGGGAATGCATAGCTGAAGAAGAGGCAAAAGAAAATAAAATGAAGGAGAAGAAAATTTACAGTGAAGGGTTTAGCAGAAGCTTTTGCAGAACTTTTAGAAAGCTTGAAAACATGGATCTCAACACTGAAAGGCTTTCATTAATAGCGAGGAATGTTCCTGGTTCATTATCTGCTTACAAGCAAAACTATGAAAAAACAGAAACAAACCAAGCAAACCACCATGGACGTATTTCTGAAAAGAGTGGCACCTCCTCAAGAAGGGCCTCAGGCAGTTCCTTCAGGAGGCATTCCAGAACAGGCACTGTTAGCATAGGAGATGACAGCCCCATGTGTGTTAGCGCCCCTGAGGACCTTCCACTGGGACAAGATGTGGAGGTGGAAATCAGTGATGTTGGTGATGCTGACCCTGTGCAGGCCTAGGCTAATGTGTGTGTGTCTTAGTTTTTAAGAAAACAAGTTTAAAATGTAATAAAAAATAAAAATTAAAAATTTTTAAAATATAAAAAAGCATATAGAATAAAAGATATAAAGAAAGAACGTATTTTTGACAGCTGATAATGTGTTTGTGTTTTAAGCTAAGTATTATTACAAAAGTTTAAAAGTTAAAAAAATTTTAAAGTTTATAAAGTAAAGAAGTTACAGTAAACTAAGGTTAATTTATTATTGAGGAAAGAAAAATATTCTTATGAAATTAGTGTAGCCTAAGGGTACAGTGTTGTAAAGTCTACAGTAGTGACAGTGATGTTCTAGGCCTTCACATCACTCACCTCCCATTCGCTGACCCACCCAGAGCAACTTCCAGTCCCGTAAGCTCCATTCATGGTCAGTGCCCTATTACAAGCGTACCATTTTTTATCTTTTATACCATATTTTTACTGTACTTTTTCTATGTTTAGGAACACAAATACTTACCATTGTCACAACTGCCTACAGTATTCAGTGTAGTAACATGCTGTACATGTTTGTAGCCTAGAAGCAATAAGCTATAACATAACCTAGGTGTGTAGTGGGCTCTACCATCTGGGTTTCCGTCCATGCACTCTGTGACGTTCGCACAATGATGAAATTGCCTAATGACACATTTCTCAGAGTGTATCCCCGTCATTAAGTGACACATGACCATATTTCTTTTTCTTGCCTAATTGCTGTGGCTAGGACTTTCAATAGTATGTTGAATAAAAGTGGTGAGAGTGGGCATCCTTGTCTTATTCCTGATCTTAGAGGAAAAGCTTTCACCTTTTCACTGAGTATGATCTTAGCTGTGGACTTGTCATATATGGCCTTTATTACGTTCAGGTACTTTCCCTCTATGCCCACTTTGTGGAAAGTTGTTGAGTTCTTTTCTTAATGATTTTTATCTGTTAAACTTCTCATTTTTTTCATGTGTTTTCCTGATTTCACTTAATTGTCTGCGTTTTCTTGTAGTCCACTGAGTTTCCTTAAAACAGCTATTTTGAATCTTTATCATGTAAATTGCAGACGTCCATGTCTTTGCAGCAGGTTACTGGAGTATTACTGTGATCTTTGGTGGTGTCATGTTTCCCTGATTTTTCATGCTCCTTGAAGTTTTGCCTTGCTTTCTTGGAATCTGAAGTAGCCGTCAACTCCTCCAGCCTTTACCAACTGCCCTCGGGAGAGAAATACCTGCAGTCAGCCCTGCTTGTGGTTGTGGGGCCTTCTCAGATCTTCTGTGAGTGCACCTGTTCCACACTTCTTACTCCCCTTCTGGCAGATTTCCTCAGTTGGCATGTCTTCTACTGATTCTGCAAAGCACCAGGCTGGGTGTGATAGTCTCCCTTTTGGTTTCCAAAAGATGGCACTAAAACACGTTTGTGTTCTCTCCCTGACCCACAGATTCAGGCCAGTTTTCTGCAGGTGCTCACCAGCCACTTTTTATATCCTTTTTATTTCAGCCTACTTATATCATTATATTTGAAATGTTTCTTATAGCCAGCAA
Organism: Equus quagga; assembly: GCF_021613505.1. NCBI lineage: Eukaryota > Metazoa > Chordata > Mammalia > Perissodactyla > Equidae > Equus > Equus quagga. The sequence goes on from NC_060270.1 coordinate 61,996,222, forward strand.
ATAGTTGGTTGTTTTTTTAATTTACTCTGCCTTTCTCTGTTTTTAATTGGTCTTTTTACCGTATAATATTTACCATTTATATTTAAAGTAATTATTAAGGCTTAAGTCTGGCTTTTTATTTTTATTTTTTCTGTTTTTATGTTTATCGTTTTTGTGTTCTTTTTCCTGGAGTCCTATGGGTTACTTGAATATTTTTGAGAATTGTATTTTTATGTATCTACAGCTTATTTGAATCTTTTAAAATAATTTTTTAGTGGTGCTCTAGGTATTACATTGTATATATACAACTTACCATCACAGTCTACTGTGGGGACATTTTACCCGTTCAAGTGAAGTATAGAAACTTTACCTCCTTTTAAATTCCTTTACCCTACCTTGTTTACAATATAATTGTCTTAAATATTTCCTCTAAATACATTGAGAACCAAATCAGACAATGTTATAATCTCTGCTTCAAATATCAAACATAATTTAGAAATCTCAAGAAGAGAAGGAATGTGTTATATTTATCCATATTTTTACTCTCTTTACATTGTTCTCTTTTTCTTCATTATTCTTCTTACATTGATGTTGGTTGTAAGATTCTTTATTTTATCATCTGTTTCAAAGCTTCCTTTAGCCACTTTTTAAGAGTATATCTGATGGCAATAAATTCTCTCAGTTTTCCTTCCTCTGAGAATGTCTTGATTTTTCCTTCATTCCGTAAGGATATTTTCACTGGATATGGGATTCTACGTTAACAATTGTTTTATTGAAAAAAGTTGTGCCACCTCCTTCTGGCTTCTCGGGTTTCTGATGTCACTTAAACTGCTTTTCCCTTAAAGGGAAGGTGTGTTTTCTTTCTCAGTGCTTTCAAGATTTTTTCTTTGCCCTTATATTTTCAGAAGTTTAATTATGATGTTTCTTCATGTGGATTTCTTTGGGCTTATCCAATTTTGGTACAGTCAACTTCTTAAATCTGTAGCTTTGTCTTTTGCCAAGTTTTGGAAAATTTTAGCCATTATTTCTTGGAGTACATTTTCACCCCCACCCACTTCCTTCTCTCTTTTTTGGACTCCAATTACTCTAGTATTCTGATCTTTCTTTATAGTCTCATATGTCCTTGAGCTTCCGTTTATTTTTTTTTTTCAGTTTGTTTTCTCTTTGTTTTTCAGACTGCGTAATTTCTATTGTTCTATCTTCAAGTTCAGTGATCTTCTGTGCTCTCCATTCTCCCATGAGCCCATCCATTGAATTTTTTATTTTGGTTATTGTATTTTTCAATTGTTTTATTTAGTTATTCTTTATTTCTTTGTTAAGATTTTCTGTTTTCTGAGATGTGCTATTTTTTCACTTGTTTCAAGAGCATTTGTATTGCTTGTTGAAGCATCTTTATCATAGCTGCTGTAAAATATTTGTCAGGTAATTCCAGCATCTGAGTCTTCTCGATGTTGGTATTTGTTAACTTTTTTCTTTTTCAAGTTGAGATTTTCTCCATTCCTGGTAGGACAAGTGAGTTTCAGTTTTATTCTGAGCATTTGGGGTAGTATGTTTTGAGTCTTTGGATCTTATTTAAATCTTCTATTTTGCAGACCACCTGTAACACCACTCCTTTGGGGGAAAGTGGGTACTGCCTCATTACTGCCAGGTGTGGGTGAAACCCTAGGTTCCTTATTTGGCCTCTGTTGCTGACCTGATGCACACATGGGTGTCTCATTATGAATGAGTGGGGATGGGAGTTAAGGTCTCCACTAGGACTCCAGTGACACCACCCTGGTTGAGAGGAGACTTGTTAAAGCTCCCCACAGGCTCAGGAGGCTTTGTTACTGCTGGGTGATGGGGAAGGTCCTGGCTCTCTGCTAGGCCTTCTCCTACATGACCCCAGCAGGGCAGGAAAGGGATGGCTCACTGCTGCCAGGAAGGGGATGGAAGAAACCATGGGGGAGAGCCTCGTTATCACTGGAGGGGATCTAACTCCCAGCTTCCCACCAGGCCTTCTCAACACGATTTGGCTAGGGGAGAATTATTCCTCATCGTAGCTTGGTGAGGATGGAAGTTCCCCACTCGTGCTTTGCTGAGGAGGGCAGAGAATGAGGGGATATTGTGTGGTTTTTACCATGTTAGAGTAGGGCAGTTCTTGTCTAAAAGTTTTCTGTCTTGCTAGGCTGGTTCTCTACAGTTAGAGAAAGCAGGCTTTTGTTAGGGTTTTATGTCTGAGCCTAGAGGCATTTCCAGGTAGCAAGATTCTCCAGCACTATATATGAGACATATATAAAAGGAATACATGAGGCAAGAGAAAGCCCAGGGAACTCACTGGTGAGTTGTTCCTTGAGTTCTGGGATCTCTAGCTAGTGTAATTTCTTCTCTCTGACATTCAGAGTCTTCATATTTTTCTTTTATATATAATGTCTGAAGTTTTTATCCATACTAAGTGGGATAAATAGGGAGAAGTCTGTCTACGCCATCTTGTCCAGAAGTGGAAGATCCGTGGGTGTTTTTTTTTTTTTTTTTCACACCAGCATGCTCTTGTTTCACGGTTACAGTATCTTTCCTCTTTCTTTTTGAGGTTATTAATATTAGTTCTTTTTAAGTTTTCTTCTATCCCCCACGTTTTCTATTTAGTGGGGTTTTTTTCTTGTTTATTTGGTCTTTTTAGTGTGTTGTGGATTTTTTCTAAATGTCTGGCAATCTTTGGCTGCAATTTACATTTATTAAAAGTGTGGCACCGTACATCTGTTTGGTGCTATGGGCATGTTTGGGGCTAATCAGCTAGTGGGCTTCACTATAGGACAACTAAGTGAGAATTTGCTTATTTTATAAATCAGTATTTGGAAGTCTTTTCTCTGAGGTTGGTAAATTTTGCCAGAGAGATATCCTCCAGTCTCCCACCTAGGAGTTACAGGCTTATTCTGGGAATGCAGCAGGAAGCTGAGTGACCCACAGTTCACTAAGCAGATTTTTCTGTTATCCCTGTTTTCATCCCAAACCTCTTCACTGCTTTCACCAATAAATCTGCTGTCCCAGAATCTGGATCCTCTTGTTTAGTTATGCAAATCCATGAGTCTCTGGTGTTTTTAATTTGGCAGACAATTTGAGTAGGAGAGAGGGGAAATGAAAAGGGGAGTATGCATAGTCACTAGGCTGATTGGGCTAGGGGAGGTTACCTGAAGGCCAGACTTTCACAGACTTTAAACCAAAACCTCGGTATGCTTCCCCAAGACTTGCCCCTGTCCTGCACAGTCGCTGATAACTTCTTTCCTTTAGATAGCTTCCTGTGCCTGGCAAAATCATTTCCTACACCCACTTACCAGTTTCCAGATTTTGTTGAAATTCCTCATGTGCCATTGTGTCATCTTAGTTTTTTTCCTTTCAGATTACAAAAATGGATAGTAGGTACTTAACTAATGATAGCTCCTTCCTTTCTTAGCTGCTTTGTCCAAAAAGCAGCTCTAGTGTTTAAATCAGCAGCTAAGAATACAGGAGCTATTGTTGGCTTATTACCTACCATGTGCCATCTACTTTTTCATTTCAATTATTTTACTGAGATCTTTTGGTTTATAACATTGTGTAATTTCAGCTGTAATTATATATCAATTTCTGTATATACTGCCGCATGCTCACCACCAATAGTATAATTTTAATGTTACCATACATATATGCCCCTTTCACCCCCCCATCCCCTTCCCCTCTGGTAACCACTAATCTACTCTCTTTATCCATATGTTTGTTCATCCTCCACATATGAGTGAAATCATCTGGTGTTTGTCTTTCTCAGACTGGCTTATTTCGCTTAGCATAATTCCCTCTAGGTCCTTCCATGTTGTTGCAAATGGGATGATTTTGTCTTTTTTTCTGGCTGAGTAGTATTCCATTGTGTATATATACCACATCTTCTTTATCCAATCATGAGTTGATGGGCACTTTGGTTGCTTCCACATCTTGGCTATTGTCAATAGTGCTTCAGTGAACATAGGGGTGCAGAGATCTCTTTGACTTGTTGATTTCAAGTTCTTTGGATAAATACTCAGTAGTGGGATAGCTGGGTCATATGGTATTTCTATTTTTAATTTTTTGAGAAATCTCCATACTGTTTTCCATAGTGGCTGCACCAGTTTGCAATCCCACCAGCAGTGTATAAGGGTTCCCTTTTCACTACATCCTCTCCAACATTTGTTATTTCTTGTCCTGGTAATTATAGCCCTTCTGACAGGTGTAAGGTGATATCTCATTGTGGTTTTGATTTACATTTCCCTAATGGTTAGTGATGCTGAATGTGTTTTCATGTGCCTATTGGCCATCCATATATCTTCTTTGGAAAAATGACTGTTCATATCCTCTGCCCATTTTTTGATTGGGTTGTTTTATTGTTGAGTTGTATGAGTTCTTTATATATTTTGTAGAGTAACCCCTTGTCAGATATATGTTTTGCAAATATTTTCCCCCAGTTGGTGGGTTGTCTTTTAGTTTTCTTCCTTGTTTCTTTTGCCTTGAAGAAGCTCTTTAGCCTGATGAAGTCCCATTTATTTTTTCCTTTGTTTCCCTTAACTGAGTAGACATGGTATTTGAAAAGATGTTGCTAAGACTGACATCAAAAAGTGTACTGCCTATATTTTCTTCCAGGAGTTTTATGGTTTCAGATGTTACATTCAAGTCTTTAATCCATTTTGAGGTAATTTTTGTGTATGGTGTAAGATAATGGTCTACTTTCATTCTTTTGTATGTGGCTGTCCAGTTTTCCCAGCACCATTTATTGAAGAGACTTTCCTTTCTCCATTGTATGTTCTTGGCTCCTTTGTCAAAGATTAGTTGTCCGAGGATGTGTGGTTTTATTTCTGGGCTTTCAGTTCTGTTCCATTGATCTGTGTGCCTGTTTTTGTGCCAGTACCATACTGTTTTGATTACTGTAGCTTTGTATATGTTTCGAAGTCAGGGATTGTGATGCCTCCAGCTTTGTTCATTTTTCTCAGGATTGCTTTGGCTATTCAGGGTATTTTGTTGTTTCATATAAATTTTAGGATTCTTTGTTCTAGTTATGTGAAGAATGTCACTGGGAGTCTTATTGGGATTGCATTGAATTCATAGATTGCTTTAGGTAATATCGACATTTTAACTATGTTTATTCTTCCAATCCACAAGCATGGATTATCTTTCTGTTTCTTTATGTGTTCTTTGATTTCTTTCAATAATGTCTTACATTTTTCGGTGTATAGGTTTTTCACCTCCTTGTTTAAGTCTATCCCTAGATATTTTCTTTTTCTTGCAGTTGTGAATGGAATTGTATTCTTGAGTTCTCTTTTTGCTAGCTTGTTATTCGAGTATAGAAATGCAACTGATTTATGTAAGTTGATTTTATACCTGCAGCACTGCTGTAGTTGTTGATTATTTCTAATAGTTTTCTGGTGGATTCTTTAGGGTTTTCTATATATATAATCATGTCATCCTCAAACAGCGGGAGTTTCACTTCTTCCTTTCCAATTTAGATACATTTTATGTCTTTTTCTTGCCTAATTGCTCTGGCCAACACCTCCAGTACTATGTTGAATGACAGTGGTGATAGTGGCACCCTTATCTTGTTCCTGTTCTCAGAGGGAAGGCTTTCAGTTTTTCCCCATTAAGTTATGATGTTGGCTGTGGTTTGTCATATGTGGCCCTTATTATGTTGAGGTACGTTGCTTCTATACCCATTTTATTGAGAGTTTTTTATCATAAATGGATGGTGGATCTTGTCAAATGCTTTCTCTACATCTATTGAGATGATCATGTGATTTTTATTCATCATTCTGTTAATGTGGTATATCACATTGATTCATTTGCAGATGTCAAACCATCCCTGTGTCCCTGGTATAAATCCCACTTGATCATGGTGTGTGGTCCTTTTAATGTATTGCTGTATACAGTTTGCCCATATTTTCCTGAGGATTTTTGCATCTAGGTTCATCAGCAGTATTGCCCTGTGATTTTCCTTCTATGTGTTGTCCTTTTCTGGTTTTGGTATCAGGGTGATGTTGGCCTCCAAGAATGAGTTAAGAAGGCTTCTATGGGGCCGGCCCTGTGGCCAAGTTGTTAAGTTCATGTGCTTCACTTTGGCAGCCCAGGGTTTCACCACTTTGAATCCTGGGTATGGACGTGGCACGGCTCATCAAGCCATGCTGAGGTGGCGTCCCACATGTCCCAACTAGAAGGACCCGCAACTAAAAATATACAACTATGTACCGGGGGGCTTTGGGGAGAAAAAGGAAAAATTTTTTTAAAATCTTTGAAAAAAAAGAAGCCTTCCATCTTCTTGAATTTTTTGGAATAGTTTGAGAAGGATAGGTATTAAATCTTCTTGAATGTTTGGTAGCTTTCTCCAGAGATGTCAACTGGTCCTGGAGTTTTGTTTTTTGGGGAGTTTTTTGATTACTGTTTCAATCTCTTTACTTGTGATTGGTCTACTCAGATTCTCTATTTCTTCTGGATTCAGTTTTGGGAGGTTGTATGAGTCTAAGAATTTATCCATTTCTTCTAGGATAACCAATTTGTTGGCATATCTTCTCCTAATATTCAATGTAATTTCTCCCTTTCATTTTTGATTCTATTTGTTTGAGCCTTCTCTTTTTTTTCTTAGTGAGTCTATCCAAAGGTTTGCTAATTTTGTTTATCTTCTCAAAGAACCAGCTGTTAGTTTCATTGATGCTTTCTACTGTTTTCTGTTTTTAGTCTCTATTTCATTTATTTCTGCTCCGATCTTTATTATTTTTCTCCTTCTGCTAACTTTGGGCTTTCTTTGTTCTTTTTCTAGTTCTATTAGGTGTAGTTTAAGATTACTTATTTGAGATTTTTCTTGTTTGTTGAGGTGGGCCTGTATTGCTATAAATTTCCCTCTTAGAATCACTTTTGCTGCATCCCATAAGAATTGGTATGTTGTATGTTCATTTTCATTTGTCTCTAGGTATTTTTTAACTTCTCCTTTGATTTCTTCATTGATCCATTGGTTGTTCAGTAGCATGTTGTTTAGTCTCCACATATTTATGACTTTCCCAGCTTTTGTCTTGTACTTTGTTTCTAGTTTCATAGCATCATGGTTGAAAAGATGCTTGATATGATTTCAATCTTCTTAAATTTATTTAGGCTTGCCTTGTTTCCCAACATATAGTCTATATTTGAGAATGTTCCATGTGCACTTGAGAAGAATGTGTATTCTGCTGTTTTTGGATGGAATGTTCTCTCGCTATATATGTCAGCTCTATTTTTTAAGGGTTCTAGATTATTTTTTAATCTCATTAGTTGTGTTCTTCATATCCAGAATGTTTGGTTTTCTTTTAGAATTTCAATCTCCTTGGTGAAGTATTCCTTCTGCTTATGCATTTTATTCCTGAGCTCATTGAACTGTCTTTCTGACTTTTCTTGTAACTCACTAAATTTCTTTTTTTTTTTTTGTGAGGAAGATTAGCCCTGAGCTAACTACTGCCAGTCCTCCTCTTTTTTGCTGAGGAAGCCTGGCCCTGAGCTAACATCGTGCCCATCTTCCTCTACTTTCTATGTGGGACGCCTACCACAGCATGGTGTGCCAAGCAGTGCCATGTCTGCACCTGGGATCCAAACCAGTGAACCCCAGGCCGCCGAGAAGCGGAACATGAGAATTTAACTGCTGCACCACCAGGCCGGCCCCTCACTGAATTTCTTTATGACAACTATTTTGAATTCTCTGCCATTTAGATTGTAAATTTCTGTGACTTCAGGATGGGTTTCTGGAGATTTGTCATTTTACTTCTGCTCTGAAGGGTTACTGCAGTTTTTCATGGTGTTTGATGAACTGACCCTTTGCTGGTGCATTTGTGTTAATATCGGGTCGCACATTCCACCTGCCACCTCTGGGTTGAAGCAGGAGCTGTGTTTCTGCTTTGACCCCATCTGCTGGAAGTTGTATGGGTATGGCTGCTCTATGTTTGCATGGGTTGACCACAGCTGCTCGGCTGGTGGCTCTTGTGGGGGCAGGGCCTCTGTGCTCAGTGGGTGGGTTGTGCAGGCACAGGCTGGCACTCTGCTCACTGGTGGTTTGGCTGAGCTGCTCTGTTTGGTGCATGGGGCTCCTTTATGGGGGCTGAGCCACAGCCACTCGGTCAGGAGCCTTCCCTCTGGTGTGGCTGCCAGTGCCCGGTGGCACTCCACAGGCTGGGCTACCCCTCAAAAGGGGTAGCTGTGAACAAGGGTAGCTGTTCACTTGTGCTTGGCTGCCCCACCTCCTCTTACAGTCACACCAGCCGCTGTGCTTCGTGGGCAGGGTTCCTTCACCTAGGCTGAGTCACAGCTACTCAGTGGTGAGCATTCCCAGTGACAGGCCACCACGGCACAGTAGGCACTCCTGTAGGCCAGGCTACCCTTCCAAGAGCATTTGCATGTAGGCTGGCCTGTCCTCCACCTCCTCTTACAGTCACACCAACTGCTGTGTAAGGATCTCTGACCAGACTCGCTGCTGCTGGAGAGGGTGAGGTGTCTTCTCACTTAGTTCCATTGGTTCCCAGGGATCCAGTCCCCCCATCGTCAGATGTGTAGCTGCATGGGTCTCTCAGGTGTCCTGTTGTGCTGTGTGGGTATCCTCTGTTGGTTAGTGAATGTCCATTTAATTGTCATTTAAAGGGGGAAAGACAAAGGGAACAACTCACTCAGCCATCTTGCTGATGCCATTCCATCTACTTTTCATCTATATAAAGAAAGCTCATGAATTTATCTGTCTCTATTGCCCATTATATTTTGAGTGCCTGGAGAGCTGGGACTCTGTTTTGTCCATCTTTGTGTTCCCATTGCTTAAGAAACTCCATGGCAGCAACTTTTTTCTGTTCCTTTTAGAATTTCTAGCATCTGTAGTGCTGTCTGGCACATACTGTGTACTCAAGAAAGACTTGCTGAATGATCTCAGAAAGTCAGGAAGTTGTCTACCTATTGGAACATTTCTTTATTCTGTAAAATTCTACTTTCATAACATAATGTAAATGTACCTTGCACTATGTGGTGATGGATTTTGATCTGCCTTGCTTGTGTTGGCTGAGGGAATGTCTGCTATTAAACAGACCCACATTAGGAGAGCACTTTGTTCATTTGTGGATAACAGGTTTACTTTACTGGGATGCAAACTGAGAAACTGACTCTGCACTGCCCAATACTACAGGGAGAGTCAGAGATTTGTGCTAGAAATTTCTCCAAATAGAAATGAAAAAAAGCCTCCTGAAAATAAAAATGAAAAACCAGAGAATAAGTTTAATCCTAAGTAGCATTTTTGTAGAGAAGTTCTTAGGCAGGGTCTGAAAATAAATCGTTTCAGAGAGAATGGACTCTATCACCACCACATCCATCTCAGCCCTGTCTACTTATTGACAAAGACAGTAACACTGGCTACCATATATTGATGTATTGAATGTGTGACAGGCATTATGCTAAGTGCTTTATGTGCACTATCTCATTTATTCGTATAACATTTCTGAGAGGTATTAGTATTTCCATCTTGTAGTTGAAGAAAGAGAGAGGGGGTTAAGGAAACTTGCCCAAAGTCACACTGCTAGTAAGAGCCAGAGCCAGGATTCAAACTCAGCTTATATAACCCCAAAGTCTGCTCTCTGACCCTCCACGCCAGGACCCATGAGGAGAAGCAGACAGCCTGATCTGCCTTGCCTCTCCCTTATTTGCCTGTCTTTTTAGTACAGTGATTCTCAAACTAGCCTTGCGTCAGAATCCCCTAGAGAGCATTTTAAACACAGATTGCTTGCCTACTCCCAGAATTTCTAACTCAGCAAGTCTTGGTGGGGCTTGAAAAGTTGTCTTTCTAACAAGTTCCCAAAGAACAAGTTATCTATTGCTGCATAATGGGCTGACTTTGCTGGGTGCCTTCGGCTCAGGGTTCTTCACAAGACTGTAGTCATGGTGTTGGCAGGGACTGCACTCATCTCAAGGCAAGACTTCACTCATGTGGCTGTTGGCAGGCCTCAGAGCCCTGCTAGCTGTAGGCTGGAGACATCAGTTCCTTGCCACATGAGCCTCTCCATAGCATCCCTCACAGTATGTCACCTGGCTTCCCCCAGAGCAAGGGATCCATGAGAGGCCCCCCAAAATGGAAGCCATAGCCTTTTTATAACCGAATCTTGAAAGTGACATACCATCACTTTTGCCATATTCTGTTCCTTAGAAGCAAGTCACTAAGTCCAGCCCACACTCACATTGAAGGACTCTGATAAGGGCCTGCATCAAGGAGGTGAGGTCTTTGGGGGCCATCTTAGAGGCTTCCCACCATATCAGGTGTTGCTGCTAGTCTAGGGACATACTTTGAAAAATACTGCTCTAATTAATGACCTCGGAACAAAAACCTTTTTTCCCGAGAAGATCAAAGCTCTTTGGTGAGTAAGTAAATGAATGTAAGACCCTAGCAGTCTCCCACGGTGGGGAGAGGGGTAGGAGGGGAATTAACTCTTTTCCATTAAGTTTATGGAAAAAATTACGGAAAGTTTTGCATTTATGACACCGAGTCTCCAGCAAACATTCTCTCTAAAGGCCTATAACCAAGCTGTGAAAGTGATAATGTTCTAAAGTTCTGATAAAAGTTGAGGATGAAACCATCACTGATGGCATCAAGCCAACAACTCAGGTATAGGCTGGTAGAAGGCTAAGGTATAGTGTATTGGAAAAGTCCAAGTTTTCTTCTAGTTTGAAGTCAGTGAGCTCATCTCTAGTGGCAGTAAGTGGCATTCCTGTGGAAGCCCCAGCATGAGGGTGGCTTGCCTTCCTTCCAGATGGCTTTATGTCACCTACTTACTAAATGGCCCTAGGAGGACCCAGCTTCCTTATCTGGTGTACATAAGATGTGTAACAGGGAGCCTTGCATAAAAATGTGCTCAATTAACATCCATCCCCTTTTAGGGGATGTCGAGAGTTTATAAAAGAGTCTGAGGTGTGGTCCTTGCTTAGTTATTTAGATGTTATTTCCACCCATGAAACAACAGAAAATTATACATTGTAGAATAGTGAATGGACATGGGATGTAGAATCAGAAGAATATGACACACAGAGCTGTGTGAACTCAGGTAATCACTTAAGCTCTCTAAGTTTCTATTACTCTATTTGTAGGATGTGGGTAATATACCAGCTGTTTCTAGACCACAGTGTAGTTGGGGAGAGAAAACTAAGTGAAAGCACTTTTTAAACTTAGAGAGATATTTGGGAAATAAAAAAAAAAGACAGTGGTTCTCAATGTTGGGTGCATACTAGAATCACATAGAGAACTTTGAAAAGTCTAGTTCCCAGGGTGTACCCCAAAACCATTATGAACCATTTATGCCTCCTCTACCTTCTTTTCTTTCTCCATATGTGTGCATGTATATATGTGTGTGTACATATGTGTATACAGTCATGTTCTGCATAACAAACTTTCAGTCAACACCAGACAGCATATACATTGGTGGTCCCATAAGATTAGTACCATAGAGCCTAGGTATGTAGTAGGCTATATACCATCTAGGTGTGTGTAAGTGCACTCTATGACATTTTCGCAACAACAAAATTGCCTAACAATGCATTTCTCAGAACAGATGCCCATTGTTAAGAAACACATGACTGTATATGTAAGTATATATAGGTGTGTATGTACATATGTATATAGACATGTGTGTATACATTTTTAAGGAAGTTTCTTGAAATATATTTTTAAAATTTCACCTTTGTTTCTATCAAATAGTATACACAAAGTGCTTAGGGATGACATTCCAAAGAGATGCTGTGACGAGGTGTCCACCGGGATGGGGGTGGTTTGACTTGGAGAACACATGTGAAGAAAAGGGGTTCTTCTCCCAGTGGCCATAGAACACAGCACGGTCGTGTCCACACAAAGCCAAAGTATTCTGTTAGTGTGGACAAATTCGATTTAGAAGTTCAGTTAGGGTGCCTGAGAGGGTAACTGCGACCTGGGACAAAGTGGCGGCAGCATAGGTAAGGTGCAGCTGTGCACACGTTTAGTTAGTGTCTGTGCTGAGAAGGAAGAAGTCATGAGTGCCTGTGTGTTTCTGTTCAAGTCTGTTCTCAGGGGACATTGTTCCAACAACAGCTTTTTGCCCCAACTGCTGACGTTTAAAAAGTATTCTGATGAGAATGCCAAGTTCAGTAATTACTTTTGAGTCCTAATTTTTTGATCAATGTAAAAGACTTGATTTTTTTAAATAGTCTTGAGAGAAGAAATTTTAACAGAAAAGATCTGTTTTGTTCCTAACCTTCATATTTTCCAAAATTACTGTGAATGAAGTATTTCACTGGAATCTGTATTTTGGGGCTTAATCAAAACATGGGGTTATAACCAAAAGAAACTGAAAAGAGAGGACACCGTGTGCCCAGTTGATATGTTCTCCTCTCTGCTCTCCAGAACCACATGCCGTGGGAAGAACAACCAGGCAAGAAGCCCAGTTGCTCCCTCGGTCAGAAAGCTTTTCACACTGAGCCAGCCCAGAGACCATTCTCTACCACTGAGATGGTGACATGGACCCTCCCCTCTGTCTCTGCTGAGGACGTCCCCAGGGAGACTCCTCCAGAACCCAGAAGCATGCCTCAGCACTCACACAGTTTAGATGAGCTGTGGCTGGAGAAGACGCAGAGGAGGAAGCTGAAGAAGCAGGCCCAGGTTGAAAGGAAGATGCATGCAGGGATAGCACATGAAGATGGAGTGCAGGTAAGCAGTTCACATCCCTGTGTCATCAGGCACCTGATAGCCCCCTTCCTCTGCAGCTGCTTGCATTGCCTGAGCTTTCCCCTCTTTCCTGTGCTGTAGCTTGTCACCCTTGGGCCCTCTGGAAACGGCATGATGACGCCCCCAGCCACTGCCTCTGCCCCAGTATAGCCTGCAGGAGAGACACTTCACAATGGTGTGTCCCAGAGCCACAGAGCTTGTGGCTCCCCCTTCCCTCTCTGCCGTGTGTCTCTGCCTGCGTTGGGCCCTATGCGAGGCAAGGAGCAGAACGGAAGAAGGCGGGGCCTTCCCACAAGCCCTTTCAGTACTACTTACCATTTAGTGAGGATCTACTCCGTGACACACACTGTGTTAGACACTGGACAGCATAATAATCATAGCGGTGCATGATGTTCGGATATAACAATCTTAAATGAATTAAATAATTATATTAAGTCAATTAAATTTTGTCTCTAGGGACATTTTGACACCGTGATTTTTGCATGAAACTGTCAGCCTATTAAAAATTGACTTCATAGTATACACAGCATCCCTTTCCCCAGTCCCTGACTCTGTTTCTTGTTCTTTCCCTTTATAAAATAGCAGTATTTTTTATCATCAAGTATTTGTGAAGTATACATCCCTGAGTCACACTTCAACCCTGAATACCTATTTTTTAATTGATGTGACATTCACATAAGATTAGCCATGTACATAAAGTGTAAAATTCAGCGGCATTTAGTAGATTCACAAAGTTTTGCAAGCATCACCTCTGTCTAGTTCCAAGACATTTTCATCACCTCAAAAGGAAACTCCATAATCATTAAGTAGTCATTACCCATTTCCACTTCCCAGACCCTGGCAAACACTCATCTGCTTTCTGTCCCCGTGGATTTGCCTACTTTGTACATCTTATATAAATGGAATCATATAATAGGTGACCTTTTGTGTCTGGCTTCTTTCACTCACCATAATGTTTCTGAGTTTCATCTATATTGTAGCATATATCAGTACTTCATTCCTTTTTATGACTGAATAATATTCCACTGTATGGATATATTTGTTTGATTTTGTACATCATTCATCCATTGATAGAAATTTGGGTTGTCTTCACTTTGCGGCTATTGTAAATTGTGCTGTCAGGAACATTGTGTGCGTGCTTTTGTTTGAATACATGTTTTCTGTCTTTTTGGGTGTATACCTAGGAGTGGAATTGCTGGGACATAGGGTAATTCTACGATTAACTTTTTGAGGAACTGCCAAACTGTTGTCCACACTGGCCTCATCATTTTACATTCCCACCAGCAATCTACGAGGGTTGCAAGTTCTCCACACCCTCACCAACGCTTACTGTTTTGTTTTGTTTTGTTTAAATTATACCACCCTAGTGGATCAGAATGGTACCTCATCATTGTTTGATTTGCATTTTTCTAATGACTCAAGTTGAGCACATTTTCCTATGCTTGTTGGATATTTGTATATCTTCTTTGGAGAAATATCTATTCAAGTCCTTTGCCCATTTTTTAATTGGGTGGTTTTGTGGATGTAGTAAGAGTTCTTTATATATGTAGATACTAGACCCTTATCAAATAAGTTATTTGTAAATATTTTCTCCCATCTCTGGGTTAGCCTTCACTTTCTTGATTGTGTCTACTGATGCAGAAAAGTATTTAATTTTGATGTAATCCAATTTATCTATTTTTTCTTTTGTTGCTTGTGAATTTCATGTCATGTCTAAGTGTCCATTGCCAAATCCAAGGTCAGAAAGATTTATTTCTGTGCTTCCTTCTAAGACTTTATACCTTTTGCTCTTACATTTAGGTTTTGATTCGCTTTGAATTAATTTTGGGGTTTTGTGTGAGGTAGAGATCCAACTTCAGTCTTTCCCATGTAGATACCTTGTCGTCTTAGTACCTACTTGTTGAAGAGACTATTCTTTCCCTCATTGAATGGTCTTGGCACCCTTGTAAAACATCAAATGACCTTAGATGTTTGGGTTTATTTCTAGACTCTCAATTCTATTGTATTAGTCTATATGTCTATCCTTGTGCCAGTACGACACTGTTTTAATTACTGTAGCTATGTGTTAAGTTCTGAAGTTGGGATTTGTGAGTCCTCTTGTTATTTTTCAAGATGTTTTTTGGCTGTTTGCTGTTCCTTGAAATTCCAAATAAATCTTAGAATCAGTTGTTCCATTTCTGGAAAAAAACAAGGCCACTGGGATTTTTTCAGGATTATTTTGAATCTGTAGATCACTTTGGAGAGTACTGCCTTCTTAACAATATTAAATTTTTGAATCCATGAACACAGGATGTTGTTTCTGTGTTGTTTAGGTGTTCTTTAACTGCTTTTAGCAATGTTTTGTAGTTTTCACCATATGAGTCTTACACATCCTTGGCTAAAATGTTTCCTAAGTATTTTATTCTTTTTGATGCTACTGTAAATGGAATTGTTTTCTTAATTTCATTTTTGGATTGTTCACTGCTAGTGTATAGAAATACAATGGGTATTTGTATATTGATCTTGTACCCTGCAGTTTTGCTGAATTTATTAGCTCTAAGAGTATTTTTGGCTATTTAGAAATTTCCCTAGATAATATACAGATCCTATACATTTTTAAAATTTATACCTTTGTATTTAATTTTCTTATAGATTATTATAAAGGGTATTATATTTTTAATTTTCCACAAGTTGATTCTTAGAATATTGAAATATTATTAATTTTTATGTGTTGATCCTGTGACCTTGCTGAATTCACTTACTGGTTCCAGGAATTTTTTTAAAGACTCCTTTGGATTTTCTATGTAGACAGTCACATCACCTGCAGGAGGAAACAGTTTTATTTCTTCCTTTCTAAGTTGTATGCCTTCTTTTTCCCCTTGTCTTATTGCAGTGGCTAGGAATTCCAGTAGTGTGTTGAATAAGAGTGGAAAAAAGGGGATATCCATGCCTTATTCCCTGTCTTTCTTTCACTATGAAGTATGATGTTAGCTATAGTGTTTTTATAGAATCTCAAATTGAGGAATTTCCCCTCTGTTCCTAGTTTCCTGAATTTCGTTTTTGAAATCATGAATGTGTGCTAGCTTTTCCAAAAACTTTTTCTGTGTCAAGTGATATCATTTTATGTTCTCTTCTTTAGTCTCTTGATATGGTAGATTATATTAATTGATTTTTTGTATGTTGAATCAGCTTTGTATACCTGGAACAAATCTCACTCGATCATGGAGTATATATGGAATGTATAATTTTTTTAAAACTTTTTATTAAGATTATGGTAGTTTACAATCTTGTGAAATTTCAGTTGTACATTATTGTTTGTCAGTCATGTTGTAGGTGCACCCCTACATCCTTTGTGCCCACCCCCACCTCCCCTTTCCCCTACTAGCCACTAATCTGTTCTCTTTGTCTACATGTTTAACTTCCACATATGAGTGGAGTCATACAGAGATTGTCTTTTTCTATCTGGCTTATTTCACTTAACATAATTCCCTGAAGGTCCATCCATGTTGCTGTGAATGGGATGATTGTATCCTTTTTTATGGCTGAGTGGTATTCCATTGTATATATATACCATATCTTCTTTATCCAATCATCAGTTGACGGGCACTTAGGTTGCTTCCACGTCTTGGCTATTGTAAACAATGCTGCAGTGAACATTGGGGTGCATGGGACTTTTGGAATTGCTGATTTCAAGCTCTTTGGGTAGATACCCAGTAGTGGGATGGCTGGGTCATATGGTATTTCTATTTTTAATTTTTTGAGAAATCTCCACACTGTTTTCCATAGTGGCTGCACCAGTTTGCATTCCCACCAGCAGTGTATGAGGGCTCCTTTTCCTCCACAACCTCTCCAACATTTGTTAGTTTTTGTTTTGGTTATTTTTGCCATTCTAATGGGTGTAAGGTGATATCTTAGTGTAGTTTTGATTTGCATTTCCCTGATGATCAGTGATGATGAACATCTTCTCATGTGCCTATTGGCTATCCATATATCTTCTCTGGAGAAATGTCTGTTCATGTCCCCTGCCCATTTTTTGATCAGGTTGTTTGATTTTTTGTTGTTGAGTTGTGTGAGTTCTTTACATATTTTGGAGATTAACCCTTTGTCATATATATAACTTGCAAATATTTTTTCCCAATTAGCGGGTTGATTTTTTGTTTCAATCCTGTTTTCCCTTGCCTTGAAGAAGCTCTTTAGTCTGATGAAGTCCCATTTGTTTATTCTTTCTATTGTTTCCCTTGTCTGAGAAGACATGGTGTCTGAAAAGATCCTTTTGATACTGATGTCAAAGAGTGTACTGCCTATATTTTCTTCTAGAAGCCTTATGGTTTCAGGTCTTACCTTCAGGTTTTTGATCCATTTAGAGTTTATTTTTGTGAATGGTGAAGAAGAATGGTCAATTTTCATTCTTTTACATGTGGCTTTCCAGTTTTCCCAGCACCATTTGCTGAAAAGACTTTATTTTCTCCATTGTATGCCCTCAGCTCTGAAGATTAGCTGTGCATAGATGTGTGGTTTTATCTCTGGGCTTTCAATTCTGTTTCATTGATCTGTGCACCTGTTTTTGTACCAGTACCAGGCTGTTTTGATTACTGTAGCTTTGTAGTATGTTTTGAAGTCAGGGATTGTGATGCCTCCAGCTTTGTTCTTCTTTCTCAGGATTGCTTTAGCAATTCGGGGTCTTTTGTTGCCCCATATGAATTTAAGGATTCTTTGTTCTATTTCTGTAAAGAATGTCATTGGGATTCTGATTGGGATTGAGTTGAATCTGGAGATTGCTTCAGGTAGTATGGACATTTTAACGATGTTTATTCTTCCAATACATGTGCATGGAATGTCTTTCCATCTCTTTATGTCGTCATCAATCTCTTTCAGGAAAGTCTTGTAGTTTTCGTTGTATAGGTCTTTCACTTCCTTAGTTAAATTCACCCCAAGGTATTTTATTCTTTTTGTTGTGATTGTGAATGGTATTGTATTCTTGAGTTCTTTTTCTGTTAGCCTGTTATTAGAGTATAGAAATGCTACTGACTTATGTAAGTTGGTTATATACCCTGCAACTTTGCTGTAGTTGTTGATTATTTCTAATAGTTTTCCAATGGATTCTTTGGGGTTTTCTATATATAAGATCACGTCATCTGCAAACAGCAAGACTTTCACTTCTTCCCTCCCTATTTGGATTCCTTTTATTCCTTTCTCTTGTCTAATTGCTCTGGGCAAAACCTCCAGTACTATGTTGAATAAGAGTGGTGATAGAGGGCATCCTTGTCTCATTCCTGTTTTCAGGGGGATGGCGCTCAGTTTTTGCCCATTGAGTATGACGTTGGCTGTGGGTTTGTCATATATGGCCTTTATTATGTTGAGGTAATTTCCTTCTATCCCCATTTTGTTAAGAGTTTTTCTCATAAATGGCTGTTGGATCTTGTGAAATGCTTTCTCTGCATCTATTGAGATGATCATGTGGTTATTTTCCTCAGTTTGTTGATGTGGTGTATCATGTTGATTGATTTGCGGATGTTGAACCATCCCTGTGTCCCTGGTATGAATCCCACTTGATCGTGATGTGTGATCTTTTCGATGTATTGCTGAATTCGGGTTGCCAAAGTTTTCTTGAGAATTTTTGCATCTATGTTCATCAGTGGTATTGGCCTATAGTTCTCCTTTTTCGTGCTGTCCTTGTCAGGCTTTGGTATCAGCATGATGTTGGCCTCGTAGAATGTGTTAGGAAGTGTTCCATCCTCCCTAACTTTTTGGAATAGCCTGAGAAGGATAGGTATTAAGTCCTCTCTGAAAGTTTGGTAGAATTCCCCAGGAAACCCATCTGGTCCTGGGGTTTTATTCTTTGGGATGCTTTTAATTGCTGTTTCAATCTCTTTCCTTGTGATTGGTCTGTTAAGATTGTCTGTTTCTTCTTCACTCAGCTTTGGGAGATTGTAAGAGTCTAAGAATTTATCCATTTCCTCTAGGTTATCCATTTTGTTGGCATATAGTTTTTTGGAGTATTCTCTTATAATCCGTTGTATTTCTATGGAGTCTGTTATTTCTCCTCTTTCATTTCTGATTTTGTTTGTTTGAGCTTTCTCTCTTTTTTTCTTTGTAAGTCTGGCTAGGGGTTTGTCAATTCTATTTATCTTCTCAAAGAACAAGCTCTTTGTTACATTGATCCTTTCTACAGCCTTTTTTGTTTCAAAAGCATTTATTTCTGCTCCGATTTTTATTATTTCTCTCCTTTTGCTGACTTTGGGCTTAGTTTGTCCTTCTTTTTCTAATTCAGTTAGGTGTAATTTGAGATTGCTTATTTTGGATTTTTCTTGTTTGTTAAGGTGAGCCTGTATTGCAATAAATTTCCCTCTTAATACAGCTTTTGCTGTATCCCATATGAGTTGGTATGGCATGTTATCATCTTCATTTGTCTCCAGATATTTTTTGATTTCTCATTTAATTTCTTCAATGATCCAATGCTTGTTCAATAGCATGTTGTTTAGTCTCCACATCTTTGTCCCTTTCTCAGCTTTTTTCTCGTAATTAATTTCTAGCTTTATAGCATTATGATCAGAGAAGACGCTTGTTATTATTTCAATTTTTTAAAATTTATAGAGGCTTGCCTTGTTTCCCAGTATGTGGTCTATCCTTGAGAATGTTCCATGTGCACTTGTGAAGAATGTGTATTCTGCTGTTTTTGGATGGAGTGTTCTACGTATGTCTATTAAGTCCAACTGGTTTAGCTTTTCATTTAATTCCACTGTTTCCTTGTTGATTTTCTGTCTGGATGATTTGTCCAATGATGTGAGTGGGGTGTTGAGGTCCCCTACTATTATTGTGTTATTTTGATATCTTCTTTTAGGTTTGTTAATAATTGCTTTAGGAACTTTGGTGCTCCTGTGTTGGGTGCATGGATATTTATAAGCGTTATTTCTTCTTGATGGAGTGTCCCTTTGATCATTATATACTGCCCCTCTTTGTCTCTCTTTACCTGTCTTGTCTTGAAGTCTACTTTGTCTGATAGAAGTATTGCAACACCTGCTTTCTTTTGTTTGCCATTAGCATGGAGTATTGTCTTCTACCCCTTCACTCTGAGCCTGTATTTGTCATTGGAGCTAAGATGTGTTTCCTGGAGGCAACAAATTGTTGGATCTTGTTCTTTAATCTATCTTGCCACTCTGTGTCTTTTTATTGGAGAGTTCAATCCGTTTACATTGAGGGTGATTATTGATGTATCAGGGCTTAATGCTGTTGTTCTGGCACTCATTTTCCGGTTTTCCTGCATTTCCTTTGTTTCTCATCCTGTATGTTTTGGTCTACCCATTGATTACTGCAGTTTCTTATGCTGTGTTTCTTAGTTTTTTCCTTATTTATTTTTTGTGTCTCTGTTCTGCTTTTTAGTTTAGTGGCTACCCTGAAGTTTGTATTCAGAATCTCGTGTATAACATAGCCCATTTTCTGAAGGCCTCTTATTTCCTTAGTCTAAAGTGATTCAGTCCCTTTCCTCCTTCCCTCCTAAGTTATTATTCTCATATCTTATTCCAACTTGTGTTGTGAGTTTCCGGTTAAAGTGACAAGATTGTCTTTGTTTTTGGTGTTTTCCTTCCCTTTATCCTAATGCTATAGTTGAATATTTGCTATCCTATTCTGATTCTGTTTGTCTCCTTACTCTGTGTTTTGTGACCCCTTTCTCCCTTTTTCCCTTTTTTCAGGTATGTGGGCCTTCTTGAGGATTTCTTATAGGGGGCGGGTCTCATGGCTACGAAGTCCCTTAGCTTTTGTTTATCTGGGAAAGATTTAATTTCTCCCTCATATCTGAAAGTTATTTTTGCTGGATAGAGTATTCTTGGCTGAAGATTCTTGCCTTTTAAAGTTTTGAATATGTCATTCCATTCTCTCCTAGCTTGTAAGGTTTCTGCAGAGAAATCTGCTGAAAGCCTGATAGGGGTTCCTTTGTAGGTTATTTTCTTCTGCCTTGCTGCCCTGAGTATTCTTTCTTTGTCATTCATTTTTGCCAGTTTTACTACTATATGCCTTGCAGTAGGTCTTTTTACATTGACAAATCTAGGAGATCTGGAAACTTCCTCCACACACATTTCCCTCTCATTCCCTAGATTTGGGAAGTTCTCTGCTATTATTTCTTTGAGCACACATTCTGCTCCATTGTCCTTCTCTGCACCTTCTTGGAGACCTATAATTCTTATGCTGTGTTTCCTCATTGAGTCAGATATTTCTCGGAGAATTTCTTCATTTCTTTTTAGTCTCAGTTCTCTCTCCTCCCCTGTCTGGAGCATTTCAACATGTCTGTATTCAATTATGCTGATTCACTCCTCTATGGTGTCCACATGAGCATTCAGGGAATCCATATTTTGTTTTATCTCTTCCATTGTGTCTTTTGTCTCTAGTATTTCTCATTGATTCTTCTCTATAGTTTCAATCTCTTTTGCGAAGTAGCTCCTGAATTCATTGAATTGTTTCTCTATATTCTCTTTTGCCTCACTGACTTTTTTGATGATAGCTATTCTAAATTCATTGTCATTTAGCTTACTTATTTCTGAGTCCTCAGGACATAATTCTGGGTATTTATTGTTTTCCCTCTGGTCTGGAGTTTTGATGAATTGCCTGATGCTGGAAGTTTGCTCTTTCTCATTCTGACCTTATTTGGTTGCAGTTACAGTCTATCACTACTGGGTTTGCATCGAGAGCCGCGTATTCTGAGTGGGCCACCTTCAGCCAAGATGGCGCAGCGCAGGTGGGGGGTGGATTTTCTTTTGTGGGCAGTCCCCAGTTTCCCAATCAGCTCTCACTATCTGGTTTCCTGGTGTCCTAGTTTGATGAGGTCACCCCACGTGACAGCTTTCACCCTGATAGAGGGCTTCCCTCTAGGCTGCATGGGTGCTAGGGAGTCCTGGGTGATCCTGCAGCTGCGTGGCCCCTCCCCCGCTCCATCCCTCATGAAGCCTCCAATGGCAGTGATCCCAGTCTTTAGGGGAGGGAGCGAAGTTCTCTCTTACCCCATTCCAACTCCTCCCAGGGGGGCTCCAGCCTCTCCACCTTCCATTGTTTAGCTGCCTTGATTCTCTGGGGACTCCTGTGCTATTAGGGTATTTTATGTTGGAATATTGTTGCTCCTTTTTGTTGTATGTTGGAGGGGAGAGAGTCTCAGGCAAGCTCACTCTGCCATGACACTGGAATGTATAATTTTTATATATTCCTGGATTAATTTGCTAATATTTTGTTGAGATCTTTTGCAGCTAAGCTCATGTTTGTACTATCTGTTTGGTATCAGGGCAATATGGACCTCATAAAATGAATTCTCATAAAATGAATTGAGAAGTGTTCTCTCCTCTTCTATATTCTTGAGCAGATTGTGTAAAATTGGTTTTCTTTGCTGTGAAGTCTGTTTTGATATTAATATAAGCACTTTTTTGATTAATGTTTACATGTTATATTTTTTTATCCTTTTATTTTCAACCTGTCATTGATTTGAAGTGAATTTCTTATAGGAAGCATTGTTGGGTCTTTTATTTTATCCACTCTGCTTATCTCTGTCTTTTAATTGGCATATTTTTACCATTAACATTTGAAATAATTATTGTGTTCGAGCTTAAGTCTGCCATTTTATTGTTTGTTTTCTGATTGTTTCTTCTGTTTTCCAATACTCTTCTCTTACTTTTCTGTCAGTTACATGAACATTTTTTAGGATCCCATCATAATTTATTTGTAGTATTGTTGAATATATTGTTCTGTATGGTTCTCTTGGTGGTTGCTAAAAGTATTATTGTATACATACATAACTTATCACAGTCTGCTGTTATCAGTGTTTTACCACTTCCAATGAACTGCAGTAATCTTACTTCCATTGAGGTTCATATTTTTCCTCCCCACTTTTAAAATATAATTGTCTTAAGTGTTTTCTCTATATACATTGAGAATCATATCAAATGGTTTTAAAATTTTTGTTTCAATTATCAAAAATGATTTAAGACATGTATGAGAAATAGGATAGTCTATTAAATTTATCCTAATTTTTACCCATTCCAACATTCTTCTTTCTTTATGAAGGCCCAACCTTTTTTCGGTCATCATTTCCTTTCTGTTTAGAGAACTTTTCCTTCAATTAAAAATGTCTTTATTTTCCCTTCATCCTGAAGGAAAAAAAAGATATACGCTTGGCAGTAGACAGTACTTTTCTTTCAGTACTTAAAAAGTGTTGAGCCACTTTCTTCCAGCCTATGTGGTTTCAGATGACAAATCTACTGTCATTAGAATTGATATTACCATATAAGAAATGTAACTTTGCTCTTTGATTGCTTTCAAGATTTTTTTCTTTTCTTTAGTTTTCAGAAGTGTAATCATGATGTGTCTTAGAAAGCATTTCTTTGGGTTTGCCCTATTTGTGGTCTACTCAGTGTCTTAGCATGGGCTGCTATGACAAGTTACCATAGACTGAGTGGCTTAGACAACAAACATTAATTTCTCATAGTTCTGGAGCCTGGAAGTCGAAAATCAAGGTGCTGGCATCTGGTGAGATGTGGTGTCTGGTGAGAGCCCTCTTCCTGGTTTTCAGATGGCCACCTTCTTGCTGTCTCCTCACAGGCCAGAAAGAGAGATCACCTCTCTCGTGTCTCTTCTTAAAAGGCACTGATCCATTTATGAGGGCTTCACCTTCATGACCTAATTACCTCCTCCAGATATGATCACACTGGGGATTAGGGTTTAAGATGAAGTGAAGTGGGGGCAGGACACAAACATTCAGTCCATAGCACTTAGCTTCTCGAATTTGTAGTTTTTATGTCTTTCACCAAATGTGGGAAGTGTTCAGCCATTATTTCTTTAAATACTGTTTCAGTCCCATTCTCTCTCTCTCCTCTCCTTCTAGCACTCTGCTCTTATGTTATTATCCCACAGGGGTCTGAGACTCTCTTCATTTTGTTTCCATCTATTTTTCTCTCTGTTGTTCAGAAAGAGCAAATTCTATTGATGTGTCTTCAGGTTCAATGATTTTATCCTCTGTCATCTTCACTCTATTACTAAGCCTATTCAGTAGCTTTTTTGTGCCATTTATTTAATTATTTACTTTTCATTTCTGTAAGTTCCATTTGGTTCTTTGTATAACTTCTTTTTCTATTTTTTATTTGTCTCAAGAAAACATGTAATTGATTGTTCAATATTTTTTATAATGATTGCTTTACCTTGTCAGATAATCCAGCATCAGATTCATCTCAGTGTTGGCATGTTGATTGTCTTTTCTCATTCATTTTGTGATTTCCTGTTTCTTGGTATAATGAGTGATTTTCTATTATGTCCTGGATATTATGTTATGAGACTCTGAATCCTACTTTATCTTCTTATTTTTGGCAGTCAGTCCCCTGAAAAAAGCTGGGCTTCTCTGCAGTGGGTGGACTGGAAGCTCAGCTCCCCCTCAGCCCTGCTGACAACTTCCTGGCAGAAGTAGGGCACCAAGTCTACTACCTCATCACCTTCAACGTGTAGGGTCAGCTCCCAGCTGGGCCCTGCTGACCTTAGGAGAGGGGGAACAAAGTGCAGTGCCAGCTTGTCCTGCCTCTCACCACTTTGTTCTGCCTCATTGCTGCCCAGTGAGTATGGAGGTTCATCTCTCGTATCTTTCTGACACTAGGGTAGGTGATATTGGAGCCGTGATTAGTCCTGATTTGCATGACATCGTTCAGTCTTGTGGATGCCAAGTGTGGTGGAGGATCACCCTGGCTGCAGCCCACTAACACCAGAGTGAGGGTGGTGAAACCTAGTGGTGAGTTGCCCCACCTCACATTGCCTGATTATCCACTGGATCCACTGACACTACCCTGGCAAGTGAATTGGATCACCACTGCTTGCTTCTCCCAGACAAAGAATGGAAGATCGGTGCCCTGCCTGGCCTGCTAATACCACCCAGTGGGGAAATTGGAGCGCCACCTGCCTCTGCCTGGTAGGGAATGGAAACTCCCCCCTCACTTCCATAGACACCACTGAGTGGGAGAATTGGAGCACTAACTGCTTACCCTAGGTGGAGAATGGGAGACTTGCTGCCTGTTCAGCTCCACCAAACTTCCGAGAGGGGAATTGCAGTATGCTTCCTTCTGCCAGGCAGGAAGGTGGAGTGAAAGATTAACTCTCTGCTTGCCACCACTTTCATGTCATGCTCTCTGTCCCCTTTCATCCAAGAGGGCAGTGATTTTCCTAGTATAAAATTCTCAAGGACCTTCTGGGCCTCCCATGTATGTCATGGGGATTCATTCCATTAAACAAGAGACTTTTTCACAGATATTTCCTAAATAACCTTATCTCTATTTTTGGCTTCTTCTGAGATGGCTGAGGGGAATCTATGATCACATCCTTAGTGTCTTCAAAGACCCATTTTTATGACTGAATACTCTGACTTTTGATCTTTCTGAGGTATTAGCAAAAGGTTGTCTATCCACACTCTCAGCTTTTTCCCTAGACCTAGTTTTCTGAAACTGAATCTCTTAATTTTAGTATCTTTTACCACCTGGACAAGCTGAGAATTTCCCAAATCATCAAGCCCCAGTTCCTTGTTATTTAACAGTTCTTCTCTCCATTTATCTCTTTCTTCTTGCCTTTTACTACAAGGAGCAAGAGGAAACCAGGCTGCAACTTCAACACTTTGCTTGGAAATCTCCTCAACTGAACATCCAAGTTCATCATATACCACTTCTGCTTTCCACATAACTGCAGGGCAAAGTTCTGCCAAACTTTACCACTAAATGACAAGGACTCGCCTCCATTTTCCAAAAACAGTTCCTCCTTTCCTTCTGGGCCCTCATTAGAAGCACCTTTAATGTCCATATTTCTACTAACAGTCTGTTCACAACAATTTAGGTGTTCTCTAGAGCAATTTATGTTTTCTCTACCATGCTCCTCACTTCCTTCTGAGTCTTCACTGGCAGGCATCACTTTAGCATCCATTTTCCTACTAACACTCTGTCCAAGGCAATCTAGGTTTTTTCCATCATGCTTTTCCAAATTCTTCCAGCCACTGACCACTGCCCGATTCCAAAGTCACTTCCACATTTTTAGATATTTGTTACAGTTACACTCCACTTCCAGGTACCAAAGTCTCTATTAGTTTCCTATTTCTGCTATAACAAATTACCACAAATCTAACGGCATATACCAACACAAGTCTATTACCTTACATTTCTGTAGATTAGAAGACTGACATAGCTCTGACTGAGTTAAAATCATGCTATCAGTAAGGCTGTGTTCCTTTCTTGAGGCATTAGGGGGGAATCCATTTCTTGCCTTTTCCAGCTTCTAGAGACTGCCATATTCTTTGATTCCTGACCCCTCCTGCATCTTCAAAGTCAGCAATGTGGCATCTCTGGCCATTCTGTAGTTATATCTCCCTCTAGCCCTGACCTCAGCTGGGAAAGGTTCTGTTAAGCACTCATGATTAGGTTAAGCCCACTTGGGTAATCTCCCTACCTCAAGATCCTTAACCTTAATCTGCAGTCACTTTGCCCTGTAAGATAACAGGCAGGGATTAGGTTGGGTATACAGAGAGCATTATTCTGCCTACCACATCCACCCTTTTCCTAGTGTTTTAGCTAGGGGAAACAAGCTTTTCTTGGAGCTTTTTTTATGTGTGCTTGTTGTTGGTTCTGGGTTGGAGGCTTCTGCAGTGCCTTGTCTGGGACATATGAGGCAATAAGGAAATTCAGGTCACTCAGCACCCAAAGTCCTGACGTCTCTAGGAAGCCCACCTTCTTTCCACCTTGCAGCATCTTCCTATGCTTGTTTGTTATGTTATATCTAGAAATTTTAGTTGAAAGAGGAAGGACCTTGGAAGAATGGGGCTACTCCATCTTAGCAGAACTGGAAGTCTCCAAAAGTTCAGTTTTAAGAACTAAGTTGTTTTTTGGGAGGAGGGGAGTCTCCAAGACCACCCACACATTCAGTGATTTGCCAGGAAGACTCATGGGACTCAGCATAAAATCATACTTATGGATAAGGCTTATTACAGTGAAAGGATATATGGCAGGATCAGCATGGGAAAAAGACACAGGTCGAGTCGGAATAAATAATCCATGCAGGCTTCTTTATGCTTTCTCCCTTCTGTGAGGGTGCACATTGAACATGCTTCTTTCTCCAGCAGAAAAAAATGCAGTAACATGTACCCAGTGCTTCTGTCCAGGGAAGCCCATTAGTCACTGAGAGCTCAAGATTTTTATTGGAGGCTAGTCATGTAGGCACTCCCTGCCTAGCACATACCAAATTAGAAGGAAGGCAGGTGTTTGGCGTAAAGCACGTTATACAATTGAGACCTGTAAGATCTCATTTTAATTAGCTGATATATAAAAATTGTACAGACCGTCTAGGCACAGTGAACCATCCTTATCAGTTACGGAACAGTTTGAGTGCCAAGTTTCCAGATGCTAGCCAAGAGCTAACCTTACACACAGGCCTTCTAAAGATAACAGCCTCAGATCTGCTATATTAGCACTTTTCTGCATACAATTAACAAACTTATTTGACATATTATCAAACAGTACATCCAGACAACAACATAAGTGGAATAGCCAAATAGCTGAGGACCTTGCCAAATCCCACACCAGGGAAAATACTATAACTGGGAATAGAATGAAGAATGGGGTGAGATTCAGAACTGGGGATAATGCACAATATCAGCTCACTTTTTACAAAGTACTTTTTGCCTTTTGACTATAACTCTCAAGGTGGGGTATGAGAGGATAGGGGACAGTTATATACAAATAAAGGTCAGAGATATAAGCTGAACATACTACTTTTTCAATTAAAAGTATTGTTTTATATTTTGAAGTGACTATTTTGATGCAGCTGCCACTACAAACGGGCCATGTCAAGAGAGTATGTCAAAAAGGTTGAAGTCATCCCATGGATATGTCCAGTTTTGTGATCACGACAATTCTGTGATTCAGTTGTCATGTGCCTTACTTTACAGATGAGGAAGCTGAGATTCAGAGACAGTAAGAAACCTGCCAAATTTTAAGGTGATACATTGGCAGGGACCACACGTGAACTCCTATTTGTGTGTCTCCAAGGACTCTGTTCTTTCTACTTGCACTGTTTTATGTAGGTTATGGATAGATGGGATGAAACTACACATTTTTTACCCTAAGTTCTCATTTTAATTAACTTACATTAAAAAATGTTTGAAAACTGTGTAAACACATATGGCAGAAGCAGATGCAGCACATTTAGTGTGGCACTTCCCTGGCCTCTACATCCCTGATGAAAGGTACCCCTGCCAGAGTCACTATCCAAAGAAGATAGAGTCCTACTGGATCTGGGGAAATAGTTCAATTCTTGCTACACTACCATTCTTTCATACATAAGATTTATAGCACCAGTGGCAAGGAACTCACTTTAACAGTCTTTTAAAGAAAGATGCATTTTAAAGAAATATGTACAAACATTGGGTCCTCACCAATAGGCCATATTCTTGTCCGAGACTCAAAAGCAGAGTCAGGACCCTGGGGTTCCTAAAGAGTATCTTTGCCTCCAACTCCCAGCATCCCAGACAGCCCCTCCTTACTCTAATTCAATACTCTTTTTTCCTAGTGATTCAGTTGGAGCTAAGAATGTTTTCCTCCATGCTATTCTAACAAAGAGTGATCTGCCACTAATGGCCATTTAATGGAACTAAGTACAGTTCCTCATATTCAAAGACTCCATATTTGTAAATTCGCCTACTCACTACAATTTCTTTGTAACCCCAAAATCAGTACTCAAGGCTCTTTTGCAGTCATTCATGAACGTGTGCAGAGCAGCAAAAAATCTGAGTCACCCAACACCAGGTTCCCAGCTAAGGTGAAACAAGGCGAGGCTCTTCCTTCTTATTTAGGCTCTTGTACTAAACAGATGTCCTTTAGGTGATCTATTTAGTGCTATGTTTTTGGCATTTTTGTGCTTTTTGTTGGTGGTTTTGCTGCTTTAAATGGCCCCCAAGCATAATGCTGATGTCTAATGTTCCTAAGCACAAGAAAACTGTGACGTGCCTTACAGAGAAAATACATTTGTTGGATAAGCTCAGTTCAGGTATGAGTTCTAGTGCTAGGGCCTATGAATTCAATGGTAATGAATTAACAATATGGTACCTTCAGACAAAGGAAGAAGTTCACCGATCTGTACATGAAGCCATTCTGGAAAGTGCTAAAGTAACATCTGTAGTGTGTGATGGAACTATGGAAAAGCAGCTGAAATGTGAACTCATGAGATGATGACCAATAAAAGTGTAGTGGGCAGCATGTTGTGAGACTGAAAGCCAGAGAAATTTATAGTAAAATTCCCCAGGGTCAGGAAACTGTTGAACCCTTCTCGGCTGGTGCTGCCTGGTTCGCATGCTTCAAAAGACGATATGGCCTGAGAAACCTTCAACTTGCAGGTGAGGCAAGTTCTTCAGGTCAGGAAACTTCAGAAAAAATTTTAAAACACCTGCTAAGTATTATATAGGAAAAGGCTTATGTGGAAGAGCAGGTTTTCAATGCTAATGAGATGGGCTTATTTCATAGGATGTTGACAAATGAACTGATATAATGCAAACAGCATTTCTGTTATTTGCAGATATTTCCTATAATAGGAACCTGTCTATTTCCCCTAGGAGCAATGATTCAGTATTTGCTAATCCAGTGTTTTCAGAGACTTTATAGAATACAGCCAGCACAAATAATAAAAACTGAGTGTAACTGGAAGACCACAGCTCTAGGATGCAGGTATTCAGGGAAGCATGGGCCTATGTGGGTATAGAGCAGCCATAAGTAATTGGGACTCATTTATTCTATTTAACGCCTTTTTCCTGTGGAAGGGGTCCCCTTCCTTGCCCTTGCCTCTACCACGACCAGACTGCATTTGCAGTCACTCAGGTTTGGGACTTGATTGTCCATGCTGACAGGATGTTGTCCAGGTGTTTATCAAGGCACTATATTTCACCTAATTGAAAGGGCTGTAAGCCAGGAATTGAAAATATCTGGATTAAAGTGAAAATTAGTTTTGCTTATTTATTCAAGATGGATTTGATTTAAAATATAATGGTGGAGCTCTAACATACTAGGCATTGCTCTGGGTGGTGCGGACATAACAACTAAAGTGCTACCACAGAGGAATGCAAGGACGCTAGGGGATCAGAGGAGGGATGCTGAAGCCAACCTGGCAGTGTCCGTGACCCCTGACTCGAGTCCTGACCCGGCGTGTAGGTTAATCAGGAAGGAAGGTTACGAAGGTAAGACAGGCTGTCAGGGCAGAGAGAATATCATTAGCAGAGGCACAAGAGGTGATGGTACCTTTAAGGAGTTTGGCTCAGGTGGTGTATAAAGTATGAGGCAGTGAGTGGCAGGAGATGAGACAGAGAGTTAGGGCAGGGCCAGGTCATAGAGCATTCTAGATGAAGAGCTTATAGTTTGTCCTCTGGTCACAATATGAGGAGGAGCCACTGAAGGCTTTTAAGTGAAGAAGCAATACGGTCAGTTGATGTTGTCAATTGTATATTTTACATAGGATACTTGGTAGCAGAGTAGAGGATGAATTTGAGGGGACACCTAATAAGATATGAGGACCCGAATTAGCATGGTGGTAGCCAACATGGGTAAAATAATAAACATTACTCTAATATTTACCGAGGACTTTCTACGTGACGCGCACCACGTGATTCAAATGAAATACATTTAATGCTTATGGATGCCGTGAGATGCAGGTATTAATATCATTCTCATTTTTCTAGTGAGATAATCAAGGCATAAAGAAGACAAGAAATTTGGCAAAGTCACAGAACTAGCAGGCAGCAGCAGGCTTCAAGCCTAGGGCCTCAGGCACCAGGGCCCATGTTCTAAACACCGCCTGACACATCCTAGGACAAGGCTGGAACATGTTTAAGAGAAAACCTATGGGATGTGGTTATTACTGGATGAGGAAGGTGATAGAAAGAGAAGAGTCTAGTGTGTCCTTGGATTTCAGCTAAGCAGCTGGGTACATGAATACTGATAACACTCCCTGAGACAGGGAGTACAGGAGGACATGAGGTGTGGAGAAAGGGGTAGAATGATAAATCCAGTTTTGCACTTGTTGAGTCAGAGATGCCTGTCATTCATCCAAATGGATATATCCAGGAATTCTAGCAGAAGAGGAGGGGGCAGAACCCAGAACACCAAGAAGAGTCATTAAAAAGGAAGGAAAACCAGGAGAGAAGGCAAAGGAGTAGAGCAGAAGTGGTGGAATGGTGAGTAGTGTCAAACGCAGCAGAAAGCACTGAAAGTGGCTCGCTGGACTTCACCACGTGAACTTAATGACTGAGCTTTGTAGAAGCAGCGTAGGTCCGGGAGTGCGGGGAGAATCGGTACAGCCGAGTGAGGAGGGAGAGAGGAAGTGGGGGAAGTGAAGCAGTAGAAACAGAAGCATCATTTACTCTTTCAAGAAGCTTGGCCTAGAAAATAAGGAGGTTTGGGGCAAGTTAGGT
Organism: Equus quagga; assembly: GCF_021613505.1. Classification (NCBI taxonomy): domain Eukaryota; kingdom Metazoa; phylum Chordata; class Mammalia; order Perissodactyla; family Equidae; genus Equus; species Equus quagga. Next base: position 62,027,328 of record NC_060270.1, read on the forward strand.
TGCTTAACCTCTCTGAGCCTCAGTTTCCTCATCTGTAAAATGGAGATGTTAATATGTTTCTACCTTGTTGGGTTGTTGTGGGGATTAAATGAGAAACAATGGGCAAACTGTACAGTACATACCAGACACATAGAAAGTGCTAAATGAAAGCTAGGTCCTTTCCCTTCCTCTCTATCAGCCCCTCCCTGAACAATGAGCTTGACTCAGAGCCCAGAGGGATAAAAGATGAAGACAGTCACTTTCCGGAAGGAGCTTACAGTCTAGCTAGAGGGACAACACAATAATAAAATGTATATTGTAATTCAATATACATAAAACTGTACAGCAACTATCCTGCAATACACGTGCTGTAGCAATGCCAGCCACACACTGTTAACCAGGTAGGAGGTGTGCCTAATTCTGTGTAGAGGGAGCGTGGGGAAGACTGCAGAGAGGAAGATGTTTCCCTGAGGAATGGAGAAAAGTTCACCAGGGAAGGGCATCTCAAGTAGAGGGAATAGCAAGATTAAGGGCATGACAGTGTGGAATTCAGGGAGCATCAAGGGCATAGTGAGTGGTATGTGCGCGGTGGGAGAGAGTCTTTGCAGTGGTCAGAAAACAATGTGAGAACTCAGCCCAGCGTCAATCAACCTTGGCTTTATTCTATAAGCAACAGGCAGCCTTTTAGGGCTTAAAGCCTTTAACAGGGGAGTGACAAGACAAATGTGTTGTGGAGCAAGGATAGGAGAGTTAGGAGAGTGTTTTAGTGATTCATGTGAGGGACGGCAATAAAAGTTTTATAAAAATTATACAGTCACTTGCTTACATGGCTATTTTTTAAAAATCAGATGTAATCTGGACTGCCTGAATACATCTATGTACAGGATCCAGTTCCCCCTTAACCAAAATTAAACTAGATTTCAAGAGGATTCCAAGTCTAAGATTCTATGACTATAAAAAGCTTGAGGGCCAAAAGTTTGAGAATTCTGATAATTTAATAGGAAATGGATATTATATACTAGTTGAGTCAAATAATGGTTTGGTAGTTTCTTCTAGTAAACATGAAAAGATGTATTACAAGAACAATTACCAAAAAAGTGTGACAAAGAATAATACAATGTAGCTTGAAAAAGTCAGAACACCAGGAATAATAGAGCATGTGTTGAAGGGATCAGAACACTACTAAATCACTGTTTGCAGAACAGAATCCACTACCATGCATTACTTCGAAGTGTGCTGCTTAATTTCTAAGTAGGTGGAGACTTCCCAATTACCTTTCTATTAGTGATTTCTAATTTAACTCCATTATGGTCAGAGAAGCATACTTTGTATGATTTCCATCCTTTTAAATTTAAGTAGTTGTTGTTGTTATCCTCACCAAGTATATGGTCTTTCTTGGTGAATATTCCATGCGCACTTGAAAACAATGTGTCTTCTGCTATTGTTGGGTGGACTGTCAGACAAACGTCAGTTACTTCCAGTTGGTGGATGGTGCTGTTCATTTTGTATATTCCCTTGCCATGTTTCTGTTTATTTGTTCTACTGATTACTGAACTAGAAGTGTTGAAGTATCCAAACATAATTGTGGATTTTCCATTTCTCCTTTAAATTGTATCAGTTTTTGCTTCACACATTTTGAAGGTCTGGGGTTAGGTGCGTACACATTTAGGACTGTTACATCTTCTTGGTGAATTCAGCCTTGTGTTACGTAATGTCCTTCTGTATCCCTGGTAATTTTCCTTACTCTGAAGTCTGCTTTTTCTGCTATTAATATAACCACTCAAGTTTTCTTTTGATTAGTGTTTGTGTGCATATGTTTTCCCATCCTTTTACTTTGTATCTACCTTTATCTTTATTTTGGAAGTGGTTTTCTTGTGATAGCATATTATGCGGGGTGGGTTTTTTTTCATTAATCTATTTTGAAAATCTTTTAACTATGTGTTCTGAGTATTTACATTTAATGTAATTATTGATGTGTTTGGATTTAGATTTACCATGTTCTTTGTTCCCTCCTCTGATTTGCATTGCTCTGTCTCCTTTTACTGTCTTCTTTTGGATTATTTGGTTATTTTTTTAGTTTTAAATTTTAACTTATCTATTGAGATTTTTTTTAACTATATTTCTTTGTTTTTTTTAAATACTCGCTCTAGGGATTACTATACATCTTAACTTTTCACAGTCTGCTTAGAACTAATATTTACCACTTCGAGTGGAATGTAGAAATCTTCCACCATATAGGTCCCTTTGATGTCACCCTCTATGCTGTAGTTGTCATATGTCATCTGCATATATTGAAAACCTTAACAGACAATATTATAATTTTTGCTTTTAACTGTCAAATACACTTTAAACAACTTAGAGGAGAATAATAGTCTGTTATATCTACCTATATATTTACTATTTCTATCGTTCTTCCTTCAATTCCTGAAGTTTGAAGTTTCCCTCTGGTATTGTTTCCCTTCTGTATGCAGATCTTCCTTCAAAGTTTCTGTAGGGCAGGTCTGCTGACTATGGATTCTCTTAGATTTATTCACGCGAGATATATTTATTTCACCTTCTTTCCAAAAGTACTTTCACAGGATCTAAAATTCTGGGTTGACAGTTGGCTCAGCATTTTAAAAATATTGTTCCACTTCTTTCGGGCATCGATGAAAAGTCTGTAGTCATTTAAATGACTGTTCCCTTTTATATGATCTGTTATTGCTGTCTGGGTGCTTTCAAAATTTTTTCATTGTCTCTAGTTTTCAATAGTTTGATTATTATGTTTTAGGTTGATTTCCTTGGGTTTCCCTGTTTGAAGTTTGCTAAGTTTCTTGTTTTATCAGTTAAGGGTTTTTTTTTTAACCATATTTGAGATCTTTTCAGAAATTATTTCTTGATATTGTTCTGCACCACAATTTCTCTTCTTCTGGTACTCTGATGTCAGAATGTTAGACCCTCGTTGTCCCACAGGTTCCTGAGGCTCTGTTTATTTTTTCCAATCTTTTTTTCTCTCTGTTCTTCAGATTGGATTATTTCTATTAAGCTATTTAGAAATTTACTGATTATTTCCTCTATCATCTCATTTTGTAATTGAACTGTGACAATGAGTTTTTTATTTCAGTTATTATATTTTTCAGTTCTAATATTTCCATGTCATTCTTTTTTGCATCTATTTCCCCACTGTTATTTTTCATTCATTTTAAGCGTTCACCCTTACTTGTTAGAGCATAGTTATATAAGCTGCTTTAATGTATTTGATAATTTCAACAACTGTGTCATCTTGGTGTTGAGATCTGTTGTCTTTTTTCCCTTACAAGTTATTGAGATTTTCATAGTTCTTTGTTATCAAGTAGTTTTTTGATTGTATCTTGCACATTTTGAATATTATGTTATGAGACTCTGGGCCTTGTTTATTCCTATGGAAATTATTCTAAGTTTTAACACTATTAAGTTTTTCAGGAAACTGATCTAGTTTAGGCTACAGGCTTTCATTGGCCTTCAGGGGCTATGTTTCTTATGTCAGTCCAGTCTTCAAGGTGTTTTCAGTGCTGTTTGGATAATGAGGATCATCCATTAGTCTGGGACTTGTAAAATGTTCTATCTAAAAGTTCAGTTCTCAAAGACTTTAGTATTCTGTTTAGGCTCAGATCCACCCATGCATAGTTTGGGCATGAGTCCAAGAGTTCATAAACAACTTTATGGGATCATTTTCTTGAATTCCCTCCTATGTGCATTTTTTTGAGGCACTTCCTGGTTTCCAGGCGCTCCCTCTTCCTGGCCTTTTTGCTAGAAAGCTAAGATTTCATTTTCCCAGTCTGCCATACACTTCCTACAACTGTGTCTGCCTCTGGAGCCAAGTGGCAGGAGACAGAAAGAGGAAAACATAAACCAGAGATCCTCCCCCATGCTCTTGGGCCCACACTTCCTCTGGTCACAGAGGATTCCCCTCCCTGAGAGTTTTAGCGGTCTGCCTGGCCATCACTGCCATAATATAATGGGATTTCCCAGGAGTCTTGGGTGGGAGGAAACAGCAACATAGAGGATTTCCCCCATTTGTTCAGACCCTTGGGGGCCCCTTTTCCCTCTCTTCAGACGAGAGAGGGGTTCTTTCGGAGTCCTTTTTGTCCACACCCAGTTTCAAGCTGCTGTTGACTTCAGGCCAGGGGATACCACAGGAACAACAAAACAGGAAACTTACCACAGGATTAGTGTAACTTCAAATTCTGGTTTCCTTCCCCAAATGCCCTGTTAGCATTTACTTTCAGAGTCTTCAAATAACCGATCTATACATCTGTCCAAGGTTTTTAGTTGCATTCAAATGGAAGAGAGGGGTTGCAGTATGCTACTCCGTCTTCATCCTTGTTTGTATATTTATGTTTCCAGATATCACTAAAAGAATCTTTTAAGCACTATTACTTAATAGTATGAAGGATACAAAAGATAAGGAAAGGGAATAAACATTTATTTGAATACTGACCACAACTTTTAAGTTAATACAATAACCTTATAAAGTAGACAAAACTGGGAGGGGCCAAGTTTATCTCTGGATGGTGGCATGATAAAGAAAGGGACAATATCCCTTGTCTTCCCAAGACCTCCTATAACACTGGTCCTTACTGTCTAAAGGTGAGGTCTGTCTCATAACTATGAGGTGCCAGAGACTTCATGAGTTGCATTTTAATTAAGTAGCCCTAAAAGAATATGCCTTAGCTAAAACTATTAACAGTTTTGCTTTTGGAGAAATGTTAGGCTGTGTGGCTGACTGGCTGGGAGAGATTCAGGGGTTTGGAGACCTCAACATCCTCATTTCACATTGTTGAATGATAACCTCTTCTGCCATGGTTGCCACATATGGCCGTACAGGTTACAGACTACCAGCTACAGGAGAAGCTTTTTTTTTCCTCATGGATTTCAATGTGAATGACACCTCCTGGAGCTGTGTGCAATTTGGCTGTGTGCTCTGCTCACAGCAAGGTCCTGGACAATTAAAAAATTATGACGTGGCAATGACAGCAGGTCATCTTGTCTTCATTCACTCTCTGCCTCTTTCCTCCTCTCCCAGTGTTGGAGGAAGATGACTGTTAGCTCTCCAGAGACTCTGAATTTGCCTAGAAGAAGCCATCCATTCTCCCAGAGTGCTCCAACAGGACTGAACCACCTGTGCTGGCCGGAGGACAGACCGGACACTGGTGAGTTAGGTGCCTCTCTCTTTTGTTTTACACTCGGATGTCCTGGACAGAAGGACAAGAAGTAAGAGAGTGTTGTAGACTGCTGTGTTTACTTGTCTGGCAGAAGTAGCTTGAAGGTGATCAAGATAAACCACTGTCTCTTATCCCTTCAATTAGGAAGAGGTTCCTAGCACCCAGACAAAGGGAATTCTTGGCTTGGGGAAGATTCCGTTATTGAATCCCCAAACCTGGCTCTGTTCGTTTATTTTGAGCAGAACTAATGACCATCCCTTGGGCATTGTAATAGGATATAACTTGCAGAAGAAATAATCACACAGAGAGCCATCTCTCATCTAGTGATGGAACTTGAGTGTTTTCCCTTCTGAGGGATGAGCCTCTTTCTTGAGTTTTATGGCAGCCTCTCTGAGTCCCTTTCCCAAAACTATGGCAAACAGCATCACATCACATATTTGTCCATAAAAGGGCTAGCTTTTGTGCCAGAAGGAAACTGGGCCCCAGTGAGAGCCAGAATGGGGCCTCCTCATGCACAGCCACTGCCTTTCCTAGACCTAACCTAGGAGGAGCTGGACAGGCTGAAAATGCTCAAGGCCTCCTGGTGGAAGGACAGATGTTGGGTCTCAGGTCTTGAGCAGCTGCAGATTATGTTAGACAGCAACTCACGGTCTAAAAGCATCCGGCTGGCTGGAAGGAGAGGCCAAATCTGGTGCTTAAGAAGGATAAAGAAGGGTAAAGCCCTAGACAGGTTGAAAAAGCAAAATGGCGTTGCCTGTCAAACATGTACTTCATCCTGACTTGGCGAGTAGGAATGGGACTGGCATTCAAGGCTGTCCGTACTTTGGTCCTGTGAAACTAAAGACCTGTAGAAAGCCAATAGAGTTAGCAAAAGATGATATGGAGAGCAGTGGTCAGGCTCTGAGCATTAAAGTGGCATATGCCATGCTAAGGAGTCGGCTCTGATGCAGACCTGAGTCTTGAGCTCTGACTCTGACTCAGTGCATACTGGGTGCTGGTCCTGGGGGAGCTGGCCACTCAGATTAGCTGGTGGACATGCTTATTTTCCATTAGCAAATGTATGCACTTATGCTGCATCGTGCAGTGGACTTTTATTCTTTCCCATATATGGTTGTGATCTTAAATTCACAGTAAGCAAAGTCATGAAAAGGAGTTTGACAACTACTGAAAGAATCTTTTCAAGGGAAAAAATATTTCTAACACAAGCTCTTCATTAAGTCATGGAATCATTTAGAGGCTTCTGGAAGGGGCTTTCTTCCAGCAATAATCCTCAAGGCTGACTTTGGCCCTTGAAGTTAGAACCTTCTTACAAATTCAAAGTTTAATAATCATGTTTTCCTATTATTTCTTAGCCTCATTCGAATTAATTGGCAGATGAATTTAATATTGCAGAATAAGAAATAAAAACCCCTCAGTGACACAGGTGGCCCTGCATGCCTGCATACCAAGAATACTGCAGCTGCACGCCACACAGGGGTGAGACACTAGGCACCTCCCTCCATTTCTCTGTAGCTCAGATTCCTTTTTATTCAAAAAAGGAGTGATAACACCTGTCTTCCCATTTCACCAGGGGAATGTGAGGGTCAAATACTGTGAGCTTGGGTCTCTATATTGAGCTTAGGAAAGCTTTCTTTTCTTTAATTATTGCTTCTACTCCAGCTGTTCCAAACTTCTGGATTTCTACTTTGTATAAATTGTATTTCCAGTTTCCATCCCTGGAACCTCTCATCATTTTCCCTTTTTGATTCTTTTTTCTCTCAGTTCTGGCAGAATTTCTCAGTTTTATCTTCCGCTCTGTTTTTCTGGTTCTATCTCACCTGCTGTTCACTGCCTTTACCAGAATGTGTGATTCAGTGATCATGTTTTTAATCTACAGTAAGTCTTTCCAATGTCCTCTTGAAACTTGTTAAAAACAGAAAATTGGGAATTTTCTAAAATTTTGTTCTGTTCATGTTTTATAAACTCATTTCCAAACTCATCTGCTTTTCTTTTGACTGGCGGTTTTTTTATAGGTGAAATTTCTCTATTTGCTTATCTTTCCAGCCATCAATCCTTCCCCAGCAATGGCTGTTATCAAGCAGCATTGGAGACAACATCCTTCCAGAGATTGTTACAGGTTTCTGTTAAAATCCTTCAAACACATCTTCCTATGGAAGTAGGAAGTGAAAAGTTAAGCTTTCCTGTATATCAGGAGGTCAGCCACCTCGGAGGGAGCTGTAAGCAGTCCCAGCAGGAAGCTTTGCCTCATTCCAGCATTTCTTCTCCATGTTCGAAGGGATAGCCAAGAATTAGCCTGATGTGGGAGCATGCCACTCTGCCCCGCAAGTCGGCGCCCAGGATAAGCTCCACCATGTCCTCTCCTCTCTGAGTGGAGCCACTAGGGTCAGATAGGACTTTCGAGTCCCCAGCACACAGCATCACGTGAAGCCCTCCATGGCCCACACCTGTGACTCAGGGAGGGTTTGTAGGGTTTTACCAGGAATTTCCCTACCTTCCTTCTAGTTGTACTGTTATGTCAAAGCTATGGGTCACTTCTTCCTTCAAGCCAATTATATTTTTCTTGTAGACTATGGCTGACTAGTGGTTGATACCCTTCCCCAGTTTCTAATGCTGGTAAAGGAATTTCTCCATTTTCTTAACAGCTTTATTGAGATATAGTTCACATACCATAAAATTCACCCATTTAAAGTGTACAATTCAGTGTTTCTTAGTATATTCACAGATATGTGCAACCATCATCACATATTTCCCTATTCTGGATTTGCACATGAATGGAACCACACAGGACCTGGTCTTTTGTGACTGGCTTCTTTCACTTAGAATAATGTTTTCAAGGTTCATCCATGTTGTCACATGTATCATTCCTTTTGATGACTGAATAATATTCCATTGTAGGGATGTACCACAATTTGCTTAGCCATTCATCCACTGATGGACATTGGGATTGTTTCCATCTTTTGGTTATGTTAAATAGTGCTGCTGTAAACATTCATGTACCAGTTTCAGTGAAGACATATATATGCTCTCATTCACACGCCTAAGAGTAGAACTGTTGGGTCAGATGTTACCTCTGTATGTTGAATCATTTGAGGAACTGCTAAGCAGTTTTCCAAAGTGGCTGCACCACTTTACATTCCCATCACCACTGTAATTCCTGCAACATCCACATCCTCACCAACACTTGTTATCTGACCTTTCAATTCTGGTCAAATTAGCGAGTGTAAAGTGGTACCTTGCTGTGGTTTTGATTTGCTTTCCCTTTTCATGTACTTATTGGCTATTTGTATATTATGTCTTCCTTGGAGAAATGTCTATTCAAATCCTTTACTCATTTTTTAATTGGCATATTTGTCTTTTTTTAGTGACTTGCAAGTGTTCTTTATATCCTGGATACACGTCCCTTACCAGTTACATGATTTACAAACATCTTCTCCTATTCTGTGGGTTGTCTTTTCACTTTCTTGATGGTGTCTTTTGAAGCACAAAAGTTTTTTAAATTTTGATGAAGTCCAGTTATCTATTTTTGTTGTTGTTGCTTGTGCTTTTGGCATCATATCTAAGAATCCTTTGCCAAATTCAAGGTCATGATGCTTTACCCCTATGTTTTTTCTAAGAGTTTTATAGTTTTAGCTCTTACATTTAGGTCTTTGATATACTTTGAGTTCTTCTGCATGTGGCTATCAAGTCGTCCCAGCACCATTTGTTGAAAAGACTATTCCTTCCCCATTTGAATGGTCTTGGTGCCCTTGTCAGAAGCAAACTGACCAGAGGGGCTGGCCTGGTGGCACAGTGGGTAAGTCCATGCACTCCACTTTGGTGGCCTAGGGTTCACAGGTTTGGATCCCAAGCACAGACCTAGCACCAGTTGTCAAGCCATGCTGTGGCGGCATCCCACATAGAGTAAGGAAGATTGGCACAGTTGTTGGCTCAGCGACAATCTTCCTCACACACACAAAAAAAGCAAATTGATCATAGATGGATAGGTTTATTCCTGGACTGTCAGTTTTATTCCACTGATCTGTGTGTATCCTTGTGCAGTTCCACCCTGTCTTGCTCACCACTGCTGTGCAGTAAGTTTGGGAAGTAGAGTGCTCCTACTTTACTCTTCTTTTTCAGGAATGTTTTGGCTATTCTGAGTCTCCTGCAATTCCATGTGAATTTTAGAATCAGGTATCAACTTCTAAAAGAAATCGGCAGGGATTCTGATGAGGATTGTGCTGAATCTGTAAATGAGTTTGGGGAGTATTTCCATCTTAACAATACTGAGTCTTCTGATCCATGAACATGGGATTTTTCCCCATTTATTTAGATATTCTTTCATTTCTTTCAACTATGTTTTGTCATTTTCAGAATACAAGTTTTTACTTCTTTTGAAAAATTCATTCCTAAGCATTTTATTCTTTTTGATGCTTTGTGAATGAAATTGTTTTCTTAATTTCATTTTCATATTGTTCATTGAAAGTGTATAGAAATACAATTGACTTTTTTATATTGATCTAGTATCCTGCAGCCTTGCTGAACTTATTTATTAGTTCTAGTAGTTTTTTTAATGGATTCCTTGGGATTTTCTATATACAAGATCATGTCATCTGTCAATATAGTTTTACTTCTTCCTCTCCAATCTGGATGTCTCATTTCTTTTTCTTGCCTAATTGCCCTGCTTAGAGCCTCCAGTACAGGACAGCTGAACAGAAATGACAAGAGGGTACATCTCTGCCTTGTTCCTAATCTTAGGGGGGGAAGCATCCCATATTCACCAGTAAGTATGATGCTAGCCTAAGGTTTTTGTAGATGCCCTTTATGAGATAGAGAAAGTTCCCTTCTATTTCCAGTTTGTTGAGTTTTTATCATGAGAGGGTGTTGGATTTTGTCAGTGCTTTTCCCATGTCTATTGAGATGACTGTGCAACTTTTGCTCTTTATTCGATTGATATGGTATATTGCATTAATTGATTTCCAGATGGTAAAGCCCCCTTGCAGTTCTGGGATAAATCTCACTTGGTCAAGATGTGTAATTCTCTTTATATTTTGCTGAATTTTGTTTGCTAGCATTTTGTTGAGGATTTTGGCCTCCATATTCATAAGAGATACTGGTCTGTAGTTCTCTTTTCTTGTAATATCTTTGTCTGGTTTTGGAATCAGGGTACTATTGGCCTCATAAGATGAGCTGGGAAATGTTCCTTTCTCTTCTATTTTTTGTAATAGTTTGTGAATGATTCATATTAATTCTTTTTTTGAAGGTTGGTAGAATTCAGGGGTGAAGCCATTCAGGCCTGGGCTTTTCTTTGTAGGCAGTGCTGTGATTACTGACTTGATCTCTTCACTTGTTATAGGTCTATTCAGGTTGTCTATCTCTTCTTGAGTGAGTTTTGGGAGTTTGTGTCTTTCTAGGAATTTGTCCATTTCATCTAAGTCATCTAACTGGCTGGTGTACAACTGTTCTTAGTATTCCTTTATAATCCTTTTTATTTCTCAAGGTCAGAAGTAATGATGTCCCTTCTGTCATTCCTAATTCTACTAATTTGAGTCCTCTTCTTTCTTAGTGAAACAAGTTCAAGGTCTGCCAATTTTGTTGATTTTTTTCTAAGAACCAGCATTTGGTTTCATTTATTTTCTCTATTCTCTATTTCTATTTCTATTTCTCTCTCTCTCTCTCTCTCTATATATATATATATACATATATATATGTATATATATATATATATATTTTTGGTGAGGAAGATTGCCCCGGGCTAACATCTGTGCCAATCTTCCTCTATTTCGTATGTGGGATGCGGCCATAGCACGGCCTGATGAACAGTGCATGGGTCCTCACCCAGGATCCGAACCTGCAAACTGCACCCATGAACCGCAGGCCACCAAAGAAGAGCATGTGAACTTAACCACTGTGCCACCAGGCTGGCCCCAGTATTTCTCTATATTTCTGTTCTCTATTAATTCCTACTCTACACTTTAATATTTCCTTCCTTCTGTTTGCTTTAGGTTTAGTTTTGCTCTTCTTTTTCCAGTGTCATAAGGTGCAGATCTGGTTGCTGATTTAAGATCTTTCTTCTTTCTGTGTGTGTGTGTGTGTGTGTGTGTGTTTGTAGCTGCATGGATTACTTTTTATTTAGAGATAACTGTAGGCTCACGTGCAGTTTAAGATATTACGGAGAGATCCCATGTCCCTTCCACCCAGTTTCCCCCAATGGTCACATCTTTCATAACTCTCATACAATATCACAAACAGGAAATTGCATATACAACGCACGAACCTTATTCAGATTTCACAGTTTTACATGCATTCATTTTCTGTGTGTATCTAGTTCCATGCAGTTTTATAACATGTAGTTTCCTGTGACCATCATGGTCATGATACAGAACATTCATCACCAGGATCCTACCTACTACCCTTTTATAGCCACGCACCCCCCCAATTCTCCCGCGTCCCTAATCTCTGGCCACCATTCATCTGCTCTCCACCTGTATAGTATTGTCTTCTCAAGGATGTTATATAATTGGAATTATACAGTATGTAACCTTTTGAGATTGGCTTTTTCACTCCACATAAATCTCTTGAGAGCCATCCTAGTTGTTACATGTACCAGTGTTTGTTCTTTTTGACTACTAAGTACTGGTGCATGGTGTGGAGGAACCAGTTTGTTTAACCATTGAGGACGAAGGACATTTGGGTTGTTTCTAGTTTTAGATTTATGAATAAAGCTACTATGAAGATTCATGTCCTGGTTTTTGTGTGAAAATAAAGTTTTCATTTCTCTGGTATCAATGCCCCAGAGCACAACTGCTGGGTCATATGGAAGTACACTTTCAGTTTTTCTAAAAAACTGCTGTATTCTTTTCTAGAGTGGCTGCACCATTTTATATTCCCACCAGCAAAATCTGAGTGATCCAGTTTGTCTGCATGCTGGCTATTATCACTATTTTTTGTTTTAGCCATTCTTTTTTTTTAAATTATTTTATGGAGGTCATATTGGTTTTATAACAGAACTTTCAGGTGCACATTATTTTTATCAGTTTCTGTATAGACTGCATCATGCTCACCACCAATAGTCTAATTTTCCTAAGTTACCACATATATGTGCACCTTTGCCCCTTTTGCCAACTCCCCAACCCTCTTCCCCTCTGGTAACCACTAATCTGTTCTCTTTGTCCATATGTTTGTTTATATTCCACATATGAGTGAAATCATACATTGTTTGTCTTTCTCTGTCTGGCTTATTTCGCTTAACATACCCTCAAGGTCCATCCATGTTGTTGCAAATGGGAGGATTTTGTCTTTTTTCTGGCTGAGTAGTATTCCATTGTATATATATACCACATCTTCTTTATCCAATCATCAATAGATGGGCACTTCTGTTGGTTCCACATCTTGGCTATTGTGAATAATGCTGCAATGAGCATAGGGGTGCATAAGTCTCTTTGGATCACTGATTTCAAGTTCTTTGGATAAATGCACAGTAGTGGGATAGCTGGGTCGTATGGTATTTCTATTTTTAATTTTTTTGAGGAATCTCTATACTGTTTTCCATAGTGGCTGCACCAGTTTGCATTCCCACCAGGAGTGTATGAGGGTTCCCTTTTCTCCACATCCTCTCCAACATTTGTTATTTTTTGTCTTGGTATTATAGCCATTCTAACAGGTGTAAGGTGATATCTCATTGTAGTTTTGATTTGCATTTCCCTAATAGTTAGCGATGTTGAACATCTTTTCATGTGTCTGTTGGCCATCTGTAGATCTTCTTTGGAAAAATGTCTGTTCATATCCTCTGCCCATTTTTTTCTTTTTTTGAGGAAGATTAGCCCTGAGCTAATGTCTGCTGCCAATCCTCTTTTTGCTGAGGAAGATTGGCCCTGAGCTAAGATCTGTGCCCATTTTCTTCTACTTTATATGTGGGACGCTTGCCACAGCACGGCTTAATGAGCAGTTTGTAGGTCCACACCTGGGATCCAAACCAGCAAACCCTGGGCTGCTGAAGCGGAGCACGTGAACTTAACCACTAGACCACTGGGCCAACCCCCCCCACCCCCCGCCCAATTTTGATTGGGTTGTTTGTTTTTTTGTTGTTGAGTTGTGTGAGTTCTTTATATATTTTGGAGATTAACCCCTTGTTGGATATATATGATTTGCAAATATTTTCTGCCAGTTGGTGGCTTGTCTTGGTTTGCTGTGCAGGAGGTCTTTAGCCTGATGTAGTCCCATTTGTTTATTTTTTATTTTGTTTCCCTTAACTGAGTAAACACAGCATTTGAAAAGATGCTGCTAAGACTGATGACAGAGTGTACTGCCTATATTTTATTCTAGGAGTTTTATGGTTTCACATCTCACTTTCAAGTCTTTAATCCATTTTGACTTAATTATTGTGTATGGTGTAAGATAATGGTCTACTTTCATTCTTTTACATGTGGCTGTCCAGTTTTCCCAGCACCACTTATTGAAGAGACTTTCCTTTCTCCAGTGTATGTTCTTGGCTCCTGGGTCCAAGATTAGCTGTCCAAAGGGATGTGGTTTTATTTCTGGGCTTTCAATTCTTTCCATTGACCTGTGTGTCTGTTTTTGTGCCAGCACCATGTTGTTTTGATTGCTATGGCTTTGTAGTGTATTTTGAAGTCAGGGATTGGGATGCCTCCAGCTTTGTTCTTTTCTCTCAAGATTGCCTTCGTTTTATCGGGTCTTTTGTTGCCCCATATGAATTTTGAGAGTCTATGTTCTATTTCTGTAAAGAAGATCATTGAGATTCTGACTGGGATTGCACTAATCTGTAGATTGCTTTACGTAGAAGAGACATTTTAACTATGTTTATTCTTCCAATCCATGTGCATGGGTTATCTTTCCATTTCTTTATGTCACCTTCGATTTCTTTCAATAATGTCTTATAGTTTTCATTGTATAGGTCTTTCACCTCCTTGGTTGAATATATTTCTAGATATTTTGTTCTTTTTGTTGCAATTGTAAATGGGATTATATTTTTGACTTTCTGCTAGTTTGTTATTAGAGTATAGAAATGCAACTGATTTTTGTAAGTTGATTTTTCACCCTGCAACTTTGCTGTAGTTGTTATTTCTAATAGTTTTCTGATGGATTCTTTAGGGTTTTCTATATATAAAATCACGTCATCTGCAAACAGTGAGAGTTTCACTTCTTCCTTGTCAATTTGGATCCATTTTACTTCTCTTTCTTGCCTAATTGCCCTGGCCAAAACCGCCAGTACTATGTTGAATAGGAGCGGTGAGAGTGGGCATCCTTGTCTTGCTCTTGTTCTCAGAGGGATGGCTTTCAGTTTTTCCCCGTTGAGTATGATGTCTGCAATGGCTTTGTCATATACGGCCTTTATTATGTTGAGATACTTTCCTTTTATACCCATTTTATTGAGAGTTTTTATCATAAATGGATGTCGGATCTTGTCAAGTGCTTTCTCTGCATCTATTGAGATGATCATGTGATTTTATTCCTCTTTTTGTTAATGTGGTGTATCACATTGATTGATTCGTAGATGTTGAGCCATCCCTGTGTCTCTTGTATGAATCCCACTTGCTCGTGGTGTATGATCCTCTTAATATATTGCTATATTTGGTTTGCTAATATTTTATTGAGGATTTTTGCATCTATGTTCATCAGCGATATTGGCCTGTGATTTTCCTTCTTTGTGTTGTCCTTGTCTAGCTTTAGGATCAGGGTGATGTTGGCCTCATAGAAAGAGTTAGGAAGTGTTCCATCATCTTGAATTTTTTGGAATGGTTTGAGAAGGACAGATATTAAGTCTTCTTTGATTCTTGGGTAGAATTCTCCAGAGAAGCCCTCTGGTCCTGGACTTTTATTTGTTGGGAGGTTTGTGATTACTGTTTCAATCTCTTTACTTGTGATTGGTCTATTCAGATTCTGTTGTCATTTTCCTTCTGCTCTGCAGTGTTAATATAGTTCTTCTTCTTGTCTGATGAAGTGGACCTTAGCCGGAGCATAGTGGTAGTGTCTGCTCGCTGATTAGACCTGCCATACTGGGGGGCAGCAGCTGTGTTTTTCTGAACCTGCCACATCTGCTGGAAGTTGTGCCAGTAAGGCTTGTCTCGCCTGCCCACTGCCCGCCACTGCCTGGCATGTCACATATGCAAGCGCGAGCACTCTCGTATGCATCCACTGCCCTGGCTGGCCTGCTGAGTTGGTGCTCCAGGTGGCAGGGGAGGGAAGGGGCGCTTTCTGTCACACACTCAAGCCCACTCAGCACCCACTGGCAGCCCAGGTGGGTGGCAGTGCCCACCCTGTGGCTGAGCTGCCTTGGTGTGGAGTGCTCCTGGGGCTGGGATGCAGCTCCAAAAGGGAAAGTGTTCACGGGGAGGCCTACCTCTTCCCCACATGCACGTGGCCTCACAACCCAGATCGCTGCCACTGGGCAGGGGAAGGAGACCTGCTCACCTCCTTCCAGCACCTGGGGTCCAGCACCACCACCGGCGGCCATCTGGCTGCCTGCACCTCTCAGACATCCTATTGTGCTGTGTGGGTGTCCTCTGTTGACTAATGAATGTCCTTTTGGTTGTGTCTTAGGGGGGACAGACCACGGGAACAGCTCACTCTGCCATAATAGTGACATCACTCTCTTCTTTTTTTTTTTTGAGGAAGATTAGCCCTGAGCTAACATCTGCCACCAATCCTCCTCTTTTTGCGAGGAAGACTGGCCCTGAGCTAGCATCCGTGCCCATCTTCCTCTACTTTATATGTGGGACGCCTGCCACAGCATGGCTTGTCAAGCAGTGCCATGTCTGCACCCAGGATCTGAACCGGCAAACCCCGGGCCGCCAAACCAGAACGTGTGCACTTAACCAATGCGCCACTGGCTGGCCCCCACTCCCTTCTTTCTTAATATAGACATTTATAGCTATAAATTTCCCTCTAAGCACTGCTTTAGCTGTGTTCCATAAGTTTTGGCATATTTTGTCTTCATTTTCATCTATCTCGAAGTATTTTCTGATTTTTCTTTTGATTTCTTCTTTGATCCATTGGTTACTTACGAGTATGCTTTTTAATTTCCACATATTTGTGAGTTTCCCAAATTTCCCGTTATTGATTTCAACTTCATTCCATTTTGGTCAAAGAACACACTTTGTATTATTTCTGTCCTTTAAAATTTATTGAAGTTTGTTTTGTGGACTAACGTATGGTCTATGCTGGAGAATGTTCCATGTGCACTTGAGAAGCATGTGTACTCTGTTGTTGTTAGATGGTGTCTGTATGGATGTCTCTTGGGTCTAGTTGGTTTATACTGTTGTTCAAGTCTGTTATTTCTCTGATCTTCTGTCCAGTTGTTCTATCAATTATTGAAAGTTGGGTATTGAAACCTCTATCATTGTAACTATGTCTCCCTTCATTCCTGTCAGTTTTTGTTTTATCTATTTTGGTGTTCTGTTATTAGGAGTATATATGTTTGTAATTGTTATATCTTCCTGATGGATTGACCCTTTTATTATTAAATGGCCCTCTTTATCTCTAGTGACTTTCTTTTTGTTTTAAAGCCTATTTTATCTGATATCAGTACAGCCACTCCAGATTTCTTGTGGTTGCTGTTTACATGATATTTCTCTTTCCATCCTTTTACTTTCAATCTATTTGTGTTTTTGAATCTACGGTGTGTCTCCTGTAGACAACATATGGTGAGTCATGTTTTTTATCCAGCCTCACATTCTCCATTTTTTGATTGGATTGTTTAATATACTTACATTTAGTGTTATTATTGATATAGTTGGATTTAAATCTGCCAGTTTACTTTTTGTTTTCTATATGTCTTCTCTTTTTTTGTTCCTCTATTCCTCCTTTACTGCTTTCTTTTGCAATGAGTGAATATTTTTTAATGTATCATTTTAATTTCACTAATGATTCTTGCACTGTATTTTTTGAGTATTTTTTAATGGTCACTCTAGTGTTTAACATATACATCTCAACATATCAGAATCAACTTCAGATGTATACTAGCTTAATTCCAGTAACATACAGAAATATTACTCCTATATAGCTCTATTCCCTTTCTCCCCTTTGTGGTATTATTGTTATATTTATTACATCTATTAATGTTACAGACCCAATAATTAAAATTATTACTGTACCACGTCATCATTTTCCTAGCCATTCCAGCTTTGCTCCAACCCACCTCCTTTGTGCTACTTTTGGCAGATATATTCCATTATATTACATTTCTGTATCTTATAGGCCAAACAATACATTTTATACATATTACTTATACAATTGCTTCTTAAATCAGTAAAGAGAAGAAAGGACAAAAACAGGAGTTTATGGTATCTTTTATGATTATACAATTAGCTTTACGAATGCTGTTTTTGTTCATGTGAATTCAAATTATGAGCACTGTTTTCAGTCTGAAGAACTTAGTATCTCTTGTAAGTTGGGTCTGCTAGCAACAAATTCAAAGTTTGTTTATCTGAGAAAGTTTTTACTTTGCCTTCACTTTTGAAAAATAGCTTTGCTGGATATAGGACTCTTGGTTGACAGGTTTTTTTCCTTTTAGCACTTTTAACATGCTATCCCACTTCCTCTGGCTTCCACAGTTTCTGCTGCAAACCAGCTGTTAACATCAGCTGTTAATATCACTGAGGTTCCCTTGTAAATTACGCATCATTTTTCTCTTGCTGCTTTCAGGTTTTCTTCTTGTCTTTTGCTTTCTATGACTGTCTGTTTGTGGGTCTCTTTCCATTTATCCTACTCGGAGGTCGTTGGGCTTTTTGGATGCATAGGTTATTGTTTTTCAATAAATTTGGGAAGTTTTCAGCCATTATTTCTTTGAATATTTTTTCCTCTCCTTTCTCTCTTCTCTTTCTGGTACTCCCATTACACATATGTTGGTGTAGTTAATGGTGTCTCATATTTCTCCAAGGCTCTGTTCACTTGTTTCATTCTTTTTTCTTTCTGTTCTTACACTTGCATAATCTCTATCAATCTCTCGCCAAGTATGCTAATTCTTTTTTCTGCCAGTTCAAACCTACTGTTGAGACCCTCTAGTGAATTTTTATTTCAATTATGGTAATCTCTAGAATTTCCATTTTTTTAAATAATTTCTATTTATATTCTCTATTTGATGCAACTATGTCATCATGCCTTCCTTCACTTCTTGGATCGTGATTTCCTTTAGTTCTATGACCATGTTTATAATGACAATTTGAATTCTTTTTCTGATAAATCTGACATCTGGTCACTCTCACAGGCAGTTTCTCTTGCCTACTTTTTTTTCCCAGTGTATGGGTCATACTTTCCTGTTTCTTTGTATGTCTCATAACTTTGGGTTGGAAACTGGATGTTTTAGATAATATATCATAGCAACTGAGAGTCCTGTCCCCACTCTGGGCTTCTTATTGTTCTCTGCTTATTTGTTTAGTACCTGGGTGAGCTGTTTTAATGAAGTCTGTTTCCCGTCCCAGTGTCAAGGCTCTGACGTTGCTCTCTGGAGGTGCAGCTGTGGTATGCCCACAGTCCTCCTTGGATGACAGTGGTGTGGCAGGGCTCTGTCTCTCTCCCTGACCACACTAGGCTTTTCAGCTCCACAGATGGCAGCTAATTGCTCTACTGTTTTCAGCAATGCCCCGGGGCATAAACTGACCTACATACTAATCCAAACAAATTCTAGCTCCTTTGAAGGACTAGTTTCAGGGGTCTGTGTTTGGTATTTGTTCTGATCCCACAAGGGCTCCTCCCAAATATCTTATTTTTGGTTCTTTCCTGCAAACTAAGGGGGTTACCATCTAGACTGTATCTTCATTAGATCCATGAATCTCTTCACAAATGCCGTTCTCCACAACCTCCACTGTTCTTGAGAGCACTTCTGGGTGAAAACTTCTCCATGCTCTATTACAAATGAGGGCAGTTCCTTTGGGAAGAGATTAGTAGCTATCTATTTTACAGCCTCCCTACAGTCACAGTTTCCCCCCCAGGCAAAATCCTGGAGCAATGGCAGGCTTCTCTCTGAGTGACACTCAGTGAAGGGGGGTGCAGTGGCCTGCAGTCCCCTCAACTGGTCTCTCCTGGCAGGGAATCACAGCCTGATAAGCAGGGGGAAAGGTTCTCGAAGCCCCGGTATTCTCAGTGTGTTCAAGAAGGGAGCCCCCACTGCTCAGCCATTCCCACCCAGGACTTCTCCTCGGCAGCAGGTATTCGGGGTCAAGGTGAGAAACGCTGCTCCCCCAGGGAAGGAGGCTATCCACCTGGGAGCTGGGGAAAGTGGGCGCCCTATGACCGGGCATCAGCCATCCGAGTGGAATCTCTGCCTCACCAAACAGGGATGCAGGAAGGAGAAGTGGTCTTGGTTCAACTGTCACAGATTCTCAACTTTCTTACTGAATTTTCACTGATTTTCTTAAATAGATGTTTCTTTATTTGCTGTTTCCCTTAGGACCATTTCCAGAGGTTTTCAATGGCTATTTTAAAATAATTCTCAGCAGCTTCACTGGGGGAGTGGGTCAGTGGAGCTTGTCACATTGTCTCGCCTGAAGTAGATCTCCATATTCCCTATTATTATAACGCATTGGTCATTTCATGAGAGTCTTGGAGGAGATAAGGCAGCTAACTGAGCTCATGGCATAGGTACTCAACGTCAGGATCCATCGCTTCAGCTTCCTCATTATATCCCCAACAGCTAGCATTATGCTCTGCACAGAGTAGGCTTGCAGTGTCACTTACAAATGACACTAATGACATTCCAGCAAGAACTGCCTGGAGAATCCTCAAAATAGTAAGGAAGGGAATTAACAGTTACACAGTGGTTCAAAGCATGGAGGGGAGCAGTGAAACCAATCCCACCACTTCCTAGGTGTGTGGCCGTGGATTACTCTGAGCTTGTTATTTTCAACTGAAAAATGGGGCTAATATTAGTACCTATCAGTTAAAGTTTTTCTGGAAGTAAAATAACATACGCAAAGTATTTAACACCTAATATAAGCTTAATAAATAGTAGCTAATATTTCAGACATTGCTAGACACTGTTGCATATTTACATATCAATTCATTTCGCTTTCATATTAATCCTGCAAAAATAGCTGTTAATATTGTTATTTGATTGGTGAGGAGGGAAAGATTCAAGAAGGTTAAATAATTTGCCCAAGGTCACGAGTTGTAAGAGACAAAATCAGGATTTGAACCCAGATCTCTCTGGCTTTAAGCTTCTTTCCATCCAACACTTGTAGAAACTGAAGTACAGGGTTAGTTAGGAAAGACTGGACAGAAGCCGATCTCAAGGCTTAGACAAGCTTCCATCCCATTCCGTGTCTGTTTATACAAGTACAGTCACATTGCAACTCCTGTTTTCACATCACTGACCCAGCCTCAAGAAACGCTGATCCTTCTGTGCTGACCTTTCTGATAAAGACATTATATCACTATTAATACATATATATATATACACACACACACACACACAGAAATACATATAATTATAAAGCTACCATGTGATGGTAAGAGAATCAAAATCTGCTCTCTCTCAATACTAACAGAAGTGGAGCCTATAGGTTTTATGGGGAAAGAAACTTGCCAGGTGGGGGCGAGGTGCTAAGTCTTGCTGCACCACCTCCTGTCCCCTACGATTCCCTGAAGTTGTGGGGTAAGCATTAATTTCAGCCATCAGCACTATGGTCTTAAGAAATATGGATCCCTTTCTCACACCGGAGCTCAAACAGGACACTGTTCATCACTGCAGTACAGCTGAGACTGGGGTAGCTGATTCAAATAAGACTTTACTGAAGTCCCAGGGAGATTTAAAAGAGGAATGGACTGAGGAAAAGCATGGTGCAGGGCTGTCTGGCTGACACAGTGGTTCGTGCCGGCTGGCCCGGCCGGGCTGCTGCCATCTGAGCACAACTGTGCACTCTCCACTCAGGACCACACATCGTCTTCTCAAAGTCCTGACCAAAGAGCAAGAACGCTGTCTTCCTGCCTCACTGGCCCGCTCCTAACACTGGGACACAGCCGTGGGTAAGGATCCGCTGCCCTCAGTGCATGTGGTCCACGGGGGGGCAGACAACAGATAAATAACAAGCTGCTGACAGATGGTAATAAGTGCTGGGAAGGAATAAATGAAGTCTTACTGAGGAGGTATCATTTACTGAGAGCTGAAGGCTGAGAAGGAGCCAGCACCTTGAAAAGCAAAGAGCCTTCCAGGTAAAAGGAACACTAAGTGCAAAGGCCCTGAGGCAAGAAGGTGAAGGAGCAAGATGGCCACAGTGGCTGGAGTGCAGAGAGCAAGGGACAGGGTGGGGATGAGAAGAGGTAGAGAAACAGGTTGGGCAGAACACACAGGGTCCCCTGCAGGGTTTGAAGCAGGAGTGGGATGTGCTGTGATTTCTACTGTGGTGCTCCCTCAGGCTGCTCTGTGGAAGAGGCTAACAGACTGAAGCTATCTACCAAACACAGTACGGCAGTGGTGGCAGTAAAGCAGAAGAGAGTCATGGACAACTCTGACACTTATTTTGGAGGTAGAATCCACAGACTTGCTGACGGATTGGGAGGGGTGTCTCTTGATCCGGGCCTCACACTGGAAATGGCCCTCTCCTTCCTGAGCTGCTTGTCCCTGCCCAGGGCTTATCTCACAGGCCTCAAAGGGCAATGCAGAAGACGCACGTGGTGACTCCCCCTTGCATAAGGGCCTGCCCTCAGGAACAGGGGAGGGAAGGGCTGCTCTTCCTGAGGACAGGAGAGAATGGAGTGGGTGGGAAATGTGCAGTGGGAGGAAAGGCACACAGGTTCCCCAGATGAGTAAGGTAAACTGAGGGACTATCTTCAAGATGCAGATGTGGCTGAGTGACCCCCCAAGTGCCCATCAGCTGAACTCCTACCACCACTGGGATTACCTTATGCTGTACAGAGCTTTGACTTTACGTAAAGGTCTGATTCTTAACACCATCAGGTGTTAACATACTCATCCGACAGACGAGGTGACAGAGTGCCCGCAAGGAGAGGGTTAGGGTTAGGGTGAGCATGCATGGTCCCTTTTGATACAGAGCCAGGAGCACATATGGCTTAGGAAGGAGATAGGCTACAGGAGAGGGACCCCGAATGGAAGGAAGAGGAGAAGACGACCACTTTTCCAGCATCCACCCTCTACCAGCTGGTGTGCTGAGGCGGGGCAAGCACCTCTCATTTCATCCTCACCATCATTAACCCGTCTACCACTTTACACTAGAACCAGCTCCCTATGGCTTCGTTCCCTAACTGCTATCCTCCAAAAAACAAACCCCTGGAATCCCTGGCTCTATGTCATGTGCTGTGTGGCTCCCATTTTCGTTTGTGCTTGTCACTGGACTTTTCCAGACACTTTCTAAAATCGTTCGGCGTAGACGGTGACTCTACTTTTTATGGCCTCTTCATCACTACAGAGCACCGGGCCGGCGTCCCCCGGGCGAGGCGCGCTACTGCCGGCCCGCGGTCGGGAGGGTAGCGTGTGCCGCGTGTTCCCCGCGCGCGTGGCGGGGTCGGGGACGAGCGGCAAGTCCCGGCCAAGCGCGCTCCCCGGCCCCGCTGTGCAGGGCTGCCCGCCTAGTCTCTGCCCCAGGCTGCGCGTGGCCTCCGCCTGCGTTCCCGCCCCAGATGGGCAAGTCTGAGCTGGATCCTTAGGAAGGAAAGCGAGCGCCCGCCGGCTCTACTCACCACCACGGCTGCGGGGTGTCTGGGCGTCCCTCCCGCCGATGACCCAGTCCTCGCACTCGCCTGCGAACGCCGGCGGCGGGGCGCAGCTCGGCGGGCACCTAGGGCGGCCGGCCCCCGCGCGCCGCGCCCGCGCCCGCCGCTCC